>NW_015386274.1:1810935-1829363 GCF_001527695.2 Protobothrops mucrosquamatus | reverse complement strand
ATCAAACTCTTCCCACAAAATGGACTCAAGACCTGCCTCCATTGGCCCGCCTGAACTAGTCCAATCGGAGGCTAACCCGGCCCGGATCCGATCGATTTTGTCATGCAGGTAACACCCAAATTCCTCTGCCCGACCCTGCAAAGGGACATCCCGGACCCTCTGATGAAGGAGGGAACGGGACACCCTAAACAGGGCGGCAAATTGGTTACCTGCAGACGCGATAAGAGCGGAGAAATAGTTTCGTTTCGCCGCTCTTATCGCTACTAGGTAAGTCCTTAAATAGGACTTTACCAATTTCCGATCGGATTCGGAGCGGGTGGCCCTCCAATTACTCTCTAGGCATCTCTTCTGACGCTTCATCACCCTCAGCTCCTCGGAGAACCAAGGAGCCAAGGTAGACCGGCATTGGGTGAGGGGCCGCAAAGGCACGACCCGGTCCAGGGCCCCCACGGCCGCACCATTCCAGGCGGCCACCAGGTCCTCAGTCGAGCCGCGGGTCAAGGTCTCAGGTATTGGCCCAAGCTCCGTCTGGAACCTCTCAGGGTCCATCAGGCGCCTGGGGCGGAACCATTTAGTCACTTCTGGTTCCGCCTCCCTGTGGTGGGGCGTAGCAGTAGGAAAGGCCAGCCGAAGGAGAGAGTGATCTGACCATGATGGGCTCAACTATTTCCCCTAAACCACGATCACTCAGCCACTGGCCAGAGGCAAAAACTAAGTCCAGTGTGTGTCCTCCGGTGTGGGTAGGGACATCTACTAATTGGGTCAGGTCCATGGCCGTCATGGAGGCCATGAACTCCCGAGCCACCTCAGATGCTTCACCTAACGATGGCAGATTGAAATCCCCCATGACTAACAGTCTGGGGGTCTCAATCGCCATCTCAGCTATCACACTGAGAAGCTCAGGTAGGGCTGGCGATACATAGCGGGGAGCCAGGTATACAATCAGCATGCCCTGCTGCCTCCCATGACCCCACTTCACACCTAGGGATTCACAACCGGCAGTCTGCGGCACAGTGGTCTCCCTTGGATCCAGGCCTTCCTTAATAATAACCGCCACCCCCCCACCCCGACCCTGGGCTCTCGACTGGTGAAATGCACGGTAGCCTGGCGGGCACATTTCAACGAGGGGCACCCCCCCCTTGGCCCAGCCAGGTCTCCGTTATACCCGCCAGGTCCACCTCCCCCTCCGATACCAAATCATAAATGAGGGGGGCTTTATTAACCGTGGACCTGGCGTTACACAGCATCAGCCGAAAGCCCAGGCCCTGAGATCCTAAACCCCCTAGGTTGCAAGAAGAGCCATGGGGGCCGGAGCGCGCCACAGCTCGTAAACAGCGGGTGCGCCCTCCCCTAGTGTGATATGGCCCTCTGCTCCCGCCATATCTACCCCTCCCATACACAGTCTTAATGGAATTGCCCTCTATTAGGCAGACCCTCCCCCCTCCCCAATTCCAGGACCTACGCCCACCTCGCCGAGCCCTTCAGCCGGCCTGGGAGGATTAATTTCAATTTGCCCACCCCTCTCCCTGGAACCCCCTAAAACCCGGACTAAAAATTTGATTAAAAATCCCCTTAGGTTGCGTTTTGACCACCTCTCGTGATATGTACCAAGGGGGCAATGAGGGTAACAAGCAGTGGAGCCATTCCAAAGACACGCCCGGTTAGCAACCCATTAACACATACAGGAGCTCACCTGTTAGTGAGAGAAAAAAGGGGGGGGTGATAAGAAACAGGAACAATGAGACGACCAACCCCCAGGAGTTTACACATGGGCAAGGAAAGCAACAGGGCTTGCAAATAGAAGAACAGAGCTTGAAGGACACACGCTAGATAGTGCAGCAATACAGAGGCAAACTAAGATGAATGAGGGGGTGGGGAGAGACGACTGGGAGTGGATGAACAGCGGATCTCCAGGCACCCGCACACGCACAAAGAAAACAACAGCAATTGGAGAGGAGAGGACAACTTTAGAAACGGCCCCTTTAAGAACTACATAGCCGATGCTAATGAGCGGACCAATGACCCGATCTAGGGTCAAAGCGCAGAAGCAGCCAGCCACATAAAAACGGACTCCCGCATCCAGCATTTTATACCCTGACAATGTCGGTAGTGTGGCCGACGAAAGCTTGGTTTTGTAGATTAAACATTTGTGTTTATGATTTTATCCTGGTGATCACCTTATTTTATTTCACATTTTATACACACACACACACACACACACACATATACATACATGTATAAATATATTCAATTTCATTGGAAGGCTTGAGTACACCATGCCTCTGTGCATGGTTTTCATTGACTTTCATTGAGTCAAAGGCATTTGACTCAGTATTCCATCAAGCAATAATTAATGCGTTCCTCAACCAAGGCATTGACACTGCTTACATAAACTTGCTATAATCAATATATGAAAAAGCAACAATTTGTCTTAATGATCTTTTTTTATATAAATATTTTATTAATTTTCTATTTTTACAATCAAGTGCCTAATAGACAACGTGATGACTGAGTCCATTAGTAATTCCGTGGTACATGTAAGCTTCTTCAAACTAAATCCAATATTACACCCTCCAATACATCCATTCTTCTTGTGGTAATAAACATTTTTCCACACTAAGCAAATATAATTCTTATTGTTAGTAAATAAACAGTTGCATATCAACATGTATTAGATTTTTCTAATAGTGTCAATAATATCAGTTTAGAATATCTTTTCTAATCAAAACATATCTTAATTACATTTGCACTCATCCATGTGATGACCCAGGGCACAGCACAGAGGCAAAACAGTCAACTGGCAGTTCAAACTGCCCTTTATTTGCTCCAAAGTTTCCCCAAATGCTCCCACGTTTTTGGCAAGCCACAGAACAAAGTAAGACACATACACCTTCAGCAGCCTCTGGCTGCAAGTAGTTTCACAAGTTTTTAACTTCAGGAAGGGAAAGTGTGTGTATGGAACAAGCCGTCCTCCTTCAGGTTTTGACTCACACAAAGTTAGATTAGAAGAGTAATTTACTTAAGGCCACGTAGATAACAAGGAAAGAAAAATACATCCAAAATTTAACGAGTCTGTGGAAATACAAGCTTGCCTGAACAATTTCAAAAAAGAAGTCAAAATTCATTCCGAGGTCTTTGAACACCAAATCAAGTTTGTCAGCCAGTCCAGTGGTCAGAGTTTCAGGGTTTCCAAGCAGAAATCACAACACAGAATAAGAGATCAGAGAGTTTTTTCCAAGATCAGCAACAGCACACAAAACTCCAAGCATTCAGCGTTTGTTTCCGACAAATGCCCCTTCCCACAGCGTTTCCTTAAGTCTCAGTCTCCAGGTGTGCCTTGTGGAGAGGGGCAGGGCGCTCTCTTCCCGAGTAGTTGAGCCTGTGTTGTTCCCTCCTTCTCTCTACTCTCCGTGCTCTAGGATCAGGAGGGGGTGGCTCTTGTTCATCACCAGAGCTATGTCTCTCATGTTCATCCTGTCCCAATCCTTAAAGGCCCTGGCGTGCCTCAGCCTGTTCTTCCCCACATTCCTCTGAAGCCACAGACATCTCTCCCTCGACCTCCGTCAGCTTCAGTTCCAGCTCATTTTCCTCAGCGGATTCAGGCTCTGACAGGGGCATGACAATCCATTTATTCAATCCATATTCTATTTTTGCTTGTTTCAATTTAAATTTCGCATCCATGTTCAAAATATCCCAATCATTTATAATTTTAAAACAAGTTATATTTGGGTAACCAAAAGCTTCCCTTATTCAAAGTTCTTAACATATTCTTATTTCCCTTTTCATATCAAGATATGATATTCTGATTACAAATCCTATCTATCTAATTATAATAATACTTCTATTTCTAGCAATCTATTCTTAAGCATATTCAAACATCTAATTAGTAATATAACATCCCCTCTAATAGGTCAATGCTTCTGTTTCCTTCAGTCTTTCCTTCAGCTTTCTTTCTTTGCCAACTAATTTTCCAAGTCAGTGCATTTGGATCATCAAATAATTCTTCCTCTATTTTTGTGTATGTTATTTGAAACAAGAGAAACAATTTAGTTAAAGTATTTTTGGAAGGACTAGCCTGTTGATATTCGTTAAACAGCCTCCCTCCTTCTCCAGTTCCCCACAGTTCTGTTAACGTCTCTATCTTCCATTCCATCAGCTCTCCTTCCTCATCCTCCAGTATGTTCTGAAATCTTGGTTTGTAGAATGTCTTTTCCATTTCCAATGTTATCGTTGTGTTTTCTAAGTCTTCATTTGTCTAAGTTTGGTCATTAGTTTCTTCCTTTAGATCCTTAATTTTTGTGTCATCACTCTCTAGTTTTCCTTCTATTTTCTGGCTTGCTATTTCCTTCTCTGTAGTTATTTTCTGAATTTGAGGATTTAAATTAGAAAATTGTTCTTTTATCTCCTTTGTGTTATTTTTAATCTCATCACGAGCTAAAGCAGTTGTTTCTTGTATTAATTTCAACATGGAAAGAATTTCTTTCTGTGGTTCATCAGTATTTTCTTGGTAGTATGTGAAACTGAGGCTTCTGGAGACAGATGTTAAACATGGTTTTTACTATTTATTTTTACTATTTAATGATCCTAAAGTGGAAATCAACACAGAACGAAGCATATGACAAGGTGATACAATATCACCTATCATTTTCTCAGCCTACCTTGAAGAAGTATTTCACAAACTAGACTGGGCAAAAGATGTAATAAAAATCAATGGTGCCTATTTAAATCACTTAAGATTGTTCTCTTCTCAGAAGACCCAGAAGAGCTACAGAAACACATACAAGAGCTGCAAAAAGCAGGAGAACCATTTGGGTTAAAAATAAACTTGAAAAAGAGCCAGGCTATGTTTAATTAATTCACCAAAGAACAAAAAAAATTATATCTGAAGAAGAAATAGATGTAGTAGACCACTATATTATACCTTGGCCAATGGATCTCAATGGTAGGTTTACAATAAAGGAAACTGAATGGCATGTTAAATGTGGTTGGCAGGCATTCGGCAAGCTAAGCATAATTTTCAAGAACAACCTCCCCCTATGCATGAAGAAAAAAGTTTTCAATCAGTGTGTGCTACCTGCTCTAACATATGCTGGTGAAACATGGACCCTAATCTCACAATTGATACAAAAGCTGTGATTGAAACAAAGAGGCATGGAAAGATACATGCTCGGCATTACAAGACAAGATAGAAAGACCTGCATATGGATTAGAGAACAAACAAAAGTATATGATATCGTCAAGAGGGTAAAAGAATTGAAAGGGAAAATTATATTCATATTATAATGCAGAAAATTCTTAAAGTGAATATAAAAATTAAACCAGAAACTTTCCTTCTGGGTCTAATGGAAAAAGACTTGGGAAAAAAATTGGAACTCTGATTTTATATATGTTGATGACAGCACATGGACGAATGGCTACAAAAGTTGATGGAATTAGCAGAGATGGCTAAATTGACTGTTTTGATAAAAGAAAAGAATATAAGTACTTTTGTTTCTACTTGGAAACCGCTTCTGGACATTGTGTTTGCAGTGGAAAAAAATGATACAGGTAGTCCTTGAGTTACGAATGTATTGGAGTTGGTGACCCTTTGAGAGCTGTATGCAACGAAATTTCATTTTGATGTATGCCAATTGGTGTACATTCAAAGTGACAATAAAGTTGTTGTTGTTGTTGTTGTTGTTATTATTATTATTATTATTATTATTATTATTATTATAGCCTGCCCATTCCATTTGTAACTCGAAAATTCATGGGAGTGAATCTCATACCTCGAACGAGATCACTCCCTGCTCGTTAAGATGCACACAGCTCATTAAGTGTACATGAGGTATCTCAGGGTGGGTAATGCCATGGGCGGCCTAGTGATGGAACAGGCCCCCAAGGCCTCCCAACCCACTAAGACACCTCATGCTTCCCCCTCCCTTCTTGCCACGTCGGACTCACTTACCTTGAAAAGATATGCCTCTTCTCTGCTGCAGTTCCTGCTTTTGAGGGACAGGAAAGTCGATGGAAGCCCCTGGGTGCCGTAATATCGCACGAGTTCAGGCATCGATCCTCTTTTGCAGAGAATGTGTGCCTGAACTCTCCCCCCAACTCCGGAGCCACATGGCCGCCACCCCCAGAACAGAGATTTTAAAAAACTATTGCCCATCTCACACTGCCTCCCTGCAGCACCTTGGCTTCCTGCCTGCCACCCGATTGGCTGGTGGCTATCTGTCCCGTGCAGCCAAAAGCCTGGGACAAAGGGGGCCTTGGCCATGCTGAAGGGCACGGGGCGGAGGGAAAGGGGCCCATTGGCCAGAGAGAATGGGCAGGGGGACAGCCAAGGAGGAATGCTGGAGGCAAATGGGTGGAGGCAGGAGGTGGGAGAAGGAGACATGGCCAAGGGTCTGTGCCTGAAGGTCCCATTCTGGGGCCGGATAAAGCCCCAAGCCAGATTTTTACGGCCTGATTCTGGAAAGTGCTGCTGAAGGCCTTAGACATGCAAATATCTCTGTCACTGGTGCATTATCCTGAAACAGATGGCAGAACTGAGAAAGAAATCTGAATACTGGAGCAATATCTGCGCTGCTTTGTGAATCAGAAACAGGACAATTGGGCAGACTATCTTGCAATAGCCGAGTTTGCTTTTAACGACTTGCAGCACACCTCCATGCAGTTGACACCTTTCCTGGGCAATGTTGGGTATCATCCTCGGCTTTTTCCCCTCATGCAGCTTGACTTTCCTGTTCCCACAGCTAATGATTATCTTGCTGAGTTACAGCCTGTCCATCAGTTGGTACGACGGCAACTGGATAAAGCCAAGGCAGATTATAAAAAAGTTACTGATCGGTCTTGGTTGTGAGAGATCGGGTATGGCTGTCAACCAGGCACCTTCCATCAAACCGTCTTCTCAAGAAATTGGATCATTGGTACATAGGTCTTTTCCCCCATTGAAGCTGTCATTAACCCAATCGCCTATCGCCTGACCTTGGCACACTTGCTAAAAGTACATCCAGACTTTCACTGGTCCCTCCTAGTTCCAGAACAACCAGCCTGTCTGCTCCACCGACCAGGACGTCCCCCACCCAAATCATGGGATGGCGACAGCTCACTTGAGTACGAGGTCGCCAGTATCCAAGACTCACATTGGCTGAAAGGCCAGTTTCAGTACTTGGTCGAGTGGAAGGGCTATGGACCAGAGGAGTTCACATGGGAGGATACGGCCACTATGCATGCTTCTGCTCTGGTGCAAGCATTCCATGATCAGTTTCTTTCACGGCTGCACTCAGATCGCGTGACCCAGGGGAAGGGTCCTGCAATGAGGGATAGTGTTGTGGTCCTTCAGCTGCCAACAGAGCTGGCAGCAGAGTCAGATGAGGAAGAGGAGGGGGAGCCTGGGTCAACTTCAGAGCCTTTGGAAGGCTCTGAAGAGGAAGCAGAATCAGGCATATGCAGAGCCGGGGCCGTCTGTCCGCGCCGAGGCCAAGAGGCAGCTGTCTTCGGGGGCCTGAGATGAGTTCATATAAATTGATCTCTACTGTCCATCATGGCTTTGATTAGTTGGGACTTTCACATAACACTATCTAGTAAGGTGGTGAAGGTGTAGACTAGGTAACTAGCATTAGCGAAACCCATCTCATATGCAACAGTCTAAAATAATAGTAAGCACAATATTGTTCAGTGTTGGTACACATTGCCTGTATGCCCAGAAGTATAATCAAAGCACATTTTTGAAGCTCATTCCCACTAGAAAGCATATTTTTACCCCACATTTTCTCATATTGTTCTGATTAGCTAATTGTGTAGATCAGGGGCGTCAAACTGCTGGCCCACGGGCCAGATGCGTCATAATAAAACCACACCCACTCCATTACCAGCAATGGAAAAAAAGTCATGACATCACGTGACATTGCGAGTTTGATACCCCTGGTGTAGATTATTTTACAGTATCTAGAATCTAGAGATTATCTTGAATCTAGAGATTATTTTGCAAGCCAACATCCTAGTATATCCTACCAAGTTGGTGGTGTGTGCAGTGTACTGAAACTAACTCAGGATGCTCTGGGCTAGAACACAAAAGCAAAGAATTAGATTTTGTTTACCTTTCAGTAAGTATTAAAAGATAATTTTGTCTGAGACTTTAAAAGTTAGATTATAGAAATAAATAGGAAGACAAAATGTTGATTATTTTTAAATACTAGCTTTGTTGGAATGATGTGCATTGCTTTGTTCAAAAACTATACAGCTATCTATTTATTTGGCATATGCCAAAGGCACCAGTGGGAGCCAAATGGGGGAGATAACCTCCAGAACCATTGACTAGAAGAGGAAAGGATAGAATTTCAAGCCACTTTCGCCGGTCTGGCCATTCCTTTAAGGAAAAGCCCTGACGGCGAGCCCCTCGTTACAATCACTATAGGGGGATGAGAATATGAGTGCCTGGTGGATACTGGGGCCACCTCATCCCTAACTACTACTCCTCCCTATGAGGGTTCAGTAATACCAGGGGCACAAGATAATATTGTTGGAGTGGGGGGGAATTATTCCATAAAATTCACCAACAAAATGAGAGTGAAAATTGGTCCTTTCACCACAGATCATGCTTTCACCATTTGCCCACAGTCTCCATTGTCCCTTATGGGCAGAGGCTTACTGTGCAAAAGGGGGACCACAATAAAATGCAATAAAACAGGACTAATGTTGGACATTCCAGGGAAACACACACATTTTTAGTAATAGGAAGAGAACAGCTGCATGATGATCTAAGAGACTTGTCAGCCTCCCTTTGGGGCTGGGACAGTACCAAGGTGGGGTTACTAAAAGGAGCCACCCCAGTTAGAATTCAGGTGAAAGAAGAACCGCCCCCATGTGTTCCCCAGTATAAAATTCAGGCGGAAGCGATAGAACCCATTAGAAAACTAATAGAAGCATATTTAAAACAGGGAGTCCTTCGCAAATGCACCTCCCCTTGCAACACCCCCATCTTTCTAGTTAGAAAGCCAAAGGTGGACCAGGAAGGAAACCCAGTCTTCAGATTCATTCCCGATCTGAGATTGATCAATAGTCACATGATACTCCGCGCCCCAATAGTTCCCAACCCAGCCACAGTCATCACCGAAGTCCCAGCTTCGGCCATACACTTCACAGTCATAGATCTCTGTTCTGCCTTTTTCAGCATACCGGTAGACCGGTCCTCCCTATACCTCTTTGCTTTTACCTGGGAGGATCAACACATGGACTTGCTTGCCACAAGGCTATACTGAGTCCCCCACCCTCTTCTCACAGATTCTAAAAGCAGACCTATCATCTATTTCCCTGCCGGGGGGTTCAGTATTAATTCAATATGTGGACGACCTTTTACTGGCATCAGACACTGAACAAATTTGCAGAGCTGACACACATCATCTGCTTCTTCCCCTTGCAAGGTGCTCTGTCCCAGCCTACGTGAATCCTTGTTATGCTCACAAGGAGAAACCCCTCTTTCAAGAAACAGGCAGGAACCATAAGAAAAAAACAACCCCTTTTATTCTCACAGACCAGAGTCAGTGTCCAAGGCAAACAAACACAGTCCACAGAAACTTGATCCTCAACACGAACGGTTGCCTTCAGCAACCAGCACCTCCCACACCTTCCCTTTTATAATTCAGCCAAGGGATGACTTCCTAATGCCTTCTCCTTTGCCTTTGGAGCCGCCCCATTGCATTCCTCTGTCCTACTTGCTTCTCTTTCCTACGCATTCATGCATCCGTGATTTGTCCCAGCTGTTCTTCATCACTGTGCAACTCAGGCTCCCAGCACAGTTGTGTCTCAGCCTGAGCGTGAGTAGAGGGGCCAGGCTCCCCCTCCAACTGTAAGTCTTGGAGCTCCTGAGAGCCTTCCTCTGACTCTGATGTCACTCCAGGCCCCTCCTCTTCATCTGATTCCTCAGACTCAGCTGCCGGATCCACTGGCTGGTGAGGAATCACAACACAAGGAGAGGACATAAGGCATCCCCTTCTAAACTACAATACTTGCAACAAGAAGTCACATACCTGGGCTATGTCACTGCTCCTGGGATACGAAAACTAACCCCAGGGAGGGTAGAGACTATTCTTAATATGAAGCCTCCCTGGACAAAAAGGCAAGTGCGAGCCTTACTAGGCGTCCTAGGGTTCTGCCGCCCATGGATTCCCTCTTTTGGAGAATTAGCCAAGCCTCTCATTCAACTTACCACTAAAGACATGCCCAACTCTGTTATCTGGACCAAACCATTAGACCTTACCTTCTCAAAAGTAAAACAGATGCTGGTGTCAGCATCGACCCTGGGTCTCCCTAATTACCAGAAACCCTTTATGCTGTTTATTCATCAAAACCAGGGAGTGGGCTCAGGAGTCTTAGCTCAACAATTTGGCCCTTTACTACGTCCAGTGGCATATTATTCAGTACAGCTAGACCCAGTCAAAAGGGGAACAGTTCCCTGCTTAAGAGCAGTAGATGCCACCGTGGAAATTGTAATAAAATCAAGAGATCTGGTACTAGGTCGGCCGCTCATTCTGAAAGTCGCAGACACAAGCTTTCACACAACAGAGTTTAGCACAATATGAAGCCAAGCTGTTCACCTCACAACACATTTCCTTTGAGAGGTGTATGACTTTAAATCCGGCTACACTATTACCAGCAGATCACACAAAGGAAAATTTGCATGACTGCTTACACCTTATTCAAGACACAGAGCTGCCCCGACCTGACCTTTCTGTGTCTGTTGAACCCGGACTTCGAACTATTTACAGATGGATCCTTTTACATACACGAAGGGAGGAGGGTGACGGGAGCAGCCGTTGTCTCCCTCCATAAGATTGTATGGGCAATGCTGCTCCCTCCTTCCTATAGTGCTCAAGCGGCTGAACTCGTGGCTTTAATTCAAGCTTGTGAGAAAGCGAGAGGCTGATCTACCAGCGTATATACTGACTCTAGATATGCATTTGGGATTTGCCATGCTACTGGAGCCCTGTGGAAACAACGGGGATTCCTGACTTTGTCAGGGCAACCTATAGCACATGCAGAGTTGGTCTCTAAATTACTAGCAGTTATTCAATTACCATCAAAAATAGCAATCATCCATTGCAGGGCGCACCAAAAGGATAATTCAGAAGTGACAAAAGGTAACCAATTTGCAGACCAAGCTGTAAAGTGGGCTGCAATCCAACCACTCCCACAAGCCCAATGGCCCCTGCCTTGAGGGTGAACATCGAAGTCCCATACAAAGAGCTCTGGAGGAAGGGGAGGTGGAGTGTTGGAAGGAGAAATTTGAAGCAGAATACAGGGTCTCTGAATGAACACCCATAGCGCCTCTCCGACTGCTGCAACTTATTTGCCAAAGGTTACGTGCCAAAGGCCACTGCAGAACGCAAGCAATGGTAGATGCAATAAGGGGAGTACGGTACATGCCAGGGGCATATAAGGAAGCCACATGAGTGGCAGGAACCTGTAAAACTTGTCAGGCCAACAACGCCACCTCTAGGAAGGCTACCCACATTGGGGGAAGGCCATGGGCACAGCGGCCATTTGAGAAAATACAAATGGATTATATACAGCTGCACAAAGCAAACGGCTATCAGTATGTTCTTGTATGTAGGGATCAACTCACATACTGGATTGAGGCTTTCCCTTGCCGCCATGCTACAGCATTGGAAACAGCCAGACATTTACTAAAAGACATAGTACCACGCTTTGGGGTGCCCAGCACTATAGATATGGACAGAGGGAGACATTTTGTAGCACAGATCCTCACCCATATATATCAAGCCCCTGGCATCACACAACCTACATACCCCTTTTTCTCCAACTAGCTCTGGGGGTACAGAAAGCTAGTCATGAGATAAAGACTCTCCTTTAGACTACCCAGGAGACACGCTTAACATGGCCCAAGCCCTACCCATTGCCTTGTTTTACATCAGGACCAGGCCTCGACGGGACATGGGTATTTCACCATTTGAACTGCTCTTTGGCCATCCCCCAGACACCTTAAAGGGATTAGACCCACATTCTCTAAACCTGGAAAGGGGAGATATGGTTCTCTCTGCTTATCTTACAGCCCTACATCAAAGGCTATGCACCGTATGGAAACAGAGCACCCTGACACACAGACCCTGCCCTTGGAGGAGGCCTTACACCCATTCGAGCCAGGAGACTGGGTGTGGATAAAATCTTTTGCCAGAACAACACCCCTGCAGCCCAGGTGGAAAGGACTCTTCCAAGTCCTGTTGACTACACAAACTGCCATCAGGGTCGCTGAAAAGGATGCCTGGATCCATTGGACTCACGTCAAACCAGCCATATTGGATCACAGCAACCGAGCAGAAGGTGCCACCCATATGACTTCAAAAGGACCCAGACACCAACAAGTGGGCGCTAAGAACACTTCAAAGTAACAAGATGGGAGGGAAGACTGGGGGAAAATTGGGAATGGGAATTGTTAACATTTGTTTTATATTTGCATGCATAACCAATGTATCAGGACTCTTGGAAATGAACCTCTTGCCAGAAAAGGGAAACATTTGGGAGTATTTAGCGCGAGAAGTCTTGAACACCACCAATTTCTGCCTGGCAGGGGGAAGGTCTGTAAAGGGTATTCTCACTACCTGCCTAATAGGTGTGGCTTCAGGACCCCAAGCTATAATTAACCACACTAAACTAAAGAATTTCCACATCAAGGCTTCCTTCCTTTGACTGGGGTAACAATTCAAATTACAAAGACCAAAGCATGTACACCTTGCAGGTTGCCAAAGTGGCCCAAGCTGCTAACTGTTTCAAGTAATAGGCTGCAAAAAACCCAGAGTCTCCAAATGCCAAGATCTTAGTAATAAGGAACTCATTTGCAACCATACAGAAACCATTCCATTCTCATATAGCTATGTAAAACTCCCCTTAGGTTGGTTCTTCCTGTGTGGGTTGAAAGCATACTCTTACCCCCTGGCAAACTCAACAGGAAGGCCATGCACCTTAGAGTAACTAACCATGGTGATGCCCTCACTTCAAAGGCGACAAAAGAAAGACCTACAGGAGCTGACATTGTTTCCCAAAAACCTGGTTACTAACAAAGGCAGGATATGTATCTCTAGCTGTGTCCCTGGTAGGGGTACCAGGCTTGGCAGTGCACAATGCCAGGGCCCTGAACAGCCTAGCCTGCGCACTAGTAAAAAGTTTAAATTCAACTTCCCAGGCGCTGGATGTCTTGAATCAGGAACTGAAGCAGGTGAGAGAAGTTACCTTTGAAAATTGGGCAGCCATTTATTATTTGTTGTTAAGACAAAATCATGGGTGTGAAGAGTTCAAAGGATTGTGTTGTTTCAACTTAAGAGATAGTTCACAGCTGATAGAGAGTGACATCCAGTGCCTGAAGGAACTAACACATAAAATTGGATACGGAAAATCTCCTTTTGATTTTTTATCTTTGGCTACCAAACTTGCATTGGCTAAAAATTCTTATTTTGGGGACAATCACAGCTACAGTTGCAGGCATTCTCTTACGTTGTCTTTGTCAACTCATATCGCCTACCTTAACTACCAAAAAGCATGTTTTTCAATAATTCCAAAGCAGGACAGAAAAGGAAAACAAATTTCCTTGATGATGAGTCAGATTGATTATGATTACCAGGTTTATTTTGATAAAGACATAAGTTATGCGGGGGGGGGGGGGGTAGGAATCACAGGCAATTCCTTCCCCTTGCACAAAATGGGGAAATTGATGGATTATTGATTCAATCAAGAACATATTGGAAGTCAGCATCTACCTACCCCTGAAAAAGAAACATCTTTGGGAAATATTAAACAGGCAAGAACCATAGGAAAAGAGGCAGAAAGCCTAGCCCTAGAAATCAATTATTACAAATATGGAAGGCTGCTCCAAAAGAAACATCTATTTCCCTTCTCTTAGAAAAATCAAACTGAAAAATAAAAGTACCGGAAAAGAGTTTATTCTCTCTCTCTCTCTCTCTCCTCTCCCTTCCTCCCCTGCCTAGCTCAGTTAATAGCCCGGGGCAAGAGCCAAGTAACATGTAGCAAAAGAAACAATGTAGCAGTAAACGCTAGCCTTGAATAAACAAAAAAGCTGATAGGATTGCCCTACACACACATAGAAACCAATAACAGGATTACCCCAGACATACACCAGAACCTATGACAAGATTAACCTAGACACACAAAAACTTCATCAACAAGTTATTTCCTTCCTTGAGTGATAGGATTAATCAATCCTCCTGACAGGCTAGGAAATTAAGAGGAACAAACTTCTTACAAATCTCATCAAGACTTAAAATAGAAAGAAAAAGTACAAATTGTACCATGTATTTAGATGATTTTTACTAGCTAGTCCAGAACCCATTGCTGAGTCACTTCTTTGTCTGGCTTCTGTAATAAAATCCACTTTCTGGCAGCTTATTTCGCTCTGTGTCTGTTTTTTTCGTTTGCGCTGAAGACTTATTCCTAGCTGGAGAAACGAACCGGAGAGATTTTCTTCTCACAGTATAGAGCAGAGGTGTCAAACTCAATTTCACTGAGGGCCGCATCAGCATTGCGGTTGCCCTCGGGGAGCCGGGTGGGTGTGGCCACGGTGGGTGTGGCTTACTGGGTTGGAGTGGGTGTGGCCAGCTCTACATCGTTCGCGTCAAGGGGGCCTGTGGGGGCCTGGGCAGGAGTGGGACAGATCTGAGTGTCTCTGGCAGAAGGGGGTGGGACCAGGGCAAGTGCCAAGGCATGGTCCACTGGAGGAGCCTCACTGTTCCTCTCAAGCCATGCAGGGGGGGGGCTGGATGGTGGCATGGTCTGCTCTGGAGCCTTGGGCAGCAGAGGTCAAACACCCAGCCTGGCCCTCGAGCACCCCCGGCACCAAGCCCAGCACCACTTCCCCAAGGGGACACCCAGCTGCACTTACCTCCTCCCCAAGGCTGCTGCTGCTGTGCTTGCTCTCTTTACCTAGGTTGCTCATGATGGGTATGAGGGCAAAGTCAGAGGGAGGCCCATTCCCTCTGCATGGGAGGAGACCCGGCTTTGTATCCAAAGCTTCCTTAGCAATAGGATGGGAGACCCCCAGGATAGGCCAGGAGGAGGAGGCAAGGGGATGGTGAAAGGGCAGCAGGGCAGGACTAAGGCAGGACTTCCCTCAGACCCTCCCTCCTTCTTTCCTTCTTTCTTTCTTCCTAAGTACAGAGTAGTGGGAAAATATTTGAGATGAGGGAGAGAGAAAAACAGGCAAGAAATGCAGCTGAGGAGGTGTCATCCTTCGTGAGGAATGAAGAAATGCACTATCGCCTGGAAGTGGCCAGCACATGGCCCTCACCTACTTCACATATCTGGCTTGGGCTCTGGGGGAGGGGATGCCATGAGCAGCGTGAGAGTCAGCTTTGCACCTTGCTGCCTGCTGAAACTGGGCAGGCTGGGGGCTACGCAGCATTGCACTTCTCATCAGATTCGCACCACCCGGCTCAGCTCTTGGCGCTGTGAGGAGAGCGCCCTGCTGCCTGCTAAAACCAGGCAGGCTGGGAGCTGGGCGGCCTCGCGTTTCTTTTTGGATTTGCGCCGCCCAGCTCAGCCTCTCAGCACTGTGAGGAGAGCGCCCCGCTGCCTGCCGAAACCCCTCCCCCAGAGCTCATCAAGCCAGATATGTGAAGTAGGCGAGGGCCATTTTCTGGCCACTTCCAGGCAATGGTGCATTTTTTCATTCCTCACAAAGAGTGACACCTCCCCAGCATGCACTCAGGGAGTGCGGCCGACGCGGCAGGGGCTGGTTCCTTGCTGTTTCCAGATGGCCTTGTGGAGCTAAGACTAAATGTGTTTCAGCATAGATGGCCACCACAAAATTGTACATTGGCTCCCGGCCAGCCTGGGCCAGGGCCACGGCAGCGGGGGCCATTCCCTCACTGTTTCCAGGATGGCTTTGCGGGCCATATGAAACCACTTTGCGGGCCGCATCCGGCCCCCGGGCCTTGTGTTTGACATGTCTGGTATAGAGCATTAATCCCAAACAATTCAAGCAAGCTTATATACTAGGAGAGGATCCCAATAAAGAATTGCTTTACAACTGACTTACGGTTCCGGTACGCGGCGACACCGGTCGTGTCTGGGGACTTGCCTCCAGTCCGGCTGGGTTTTCTGCATCGGTAGACACCCTGGTGGGTCGAAAGTCGCCCTGGAGGGGCGACCACTGAGAAGGAGGCTTGCTGGTGACTGTGGGAGAGCGACAGCTTCTCCCGTGGCCCCAGCTATTTCCTTAGGGCTGACGGAGCAACGATCATCCTGCAAGATGGCCGATTATCCTGCTGCACCAGCCGAAGTCACAATTGCAGCTAAGCGATACTAGACCCACCGCGGAGGATTCATGTGAGACCCTTTTTGCCCCTCTCTTTCCCCGTGTTTTTTTTTTTTGCCTGAAAAAACTTGGTTGGAATTATTTCCCAGTTTGGAAAAAGCAGCTGCTGTATGCGTGGGAAGGAAGGCGTTGAGAATAAAAAAAAAATTTTTTAAAGACTACACTCTATTTTCAGTCATTTGGGGATACAGGAAAAAACGTTTTTGCGAATTGTATAAGTAACTAATACTGGAAGATTATTTCTTTCCCCACTTCTTCCTTTAAAAGATAGGGGAAAAAAGGGAAAAAATGGTGTCTGGAAAAGATTTTCTATTTACTGAGGACATCTAGTGGTGAAAAGTTAATATTGCAACTATTCTTTGCAGAGAAGGATTTGACTTTCAGATTATTCCTGGAAAAGATAAGCTGGTGCAGCTGTGGGAACTGAAGGGGTGGACACTGTTTAATTACAGCCCTTATTAAAAAATAAATAAATAAGAAAGAAAGGATTTTCTCTGATTACTTCTAAAATGGAGAAACTACCCTCACTTAAATTGCAAGCTGATACTGGAAAAGATCTATGAGGTTTCTGAAGAAATTTGTGCTATAAGGAAAGGGATTATTACAGAACGAAGAGTCAACTCTACCCCAAACTTTCAAAATGACTTTCAGACTACAACTGTTTACTCTATAAACCAAAACATACTAGAAGAGGAATTAAGGGAGATTAAAGAGGAATTTGTTACAATGAAAGAGACTACCACAGAACTAAGAACCAGAGATTCTTCTTTAAATTGGAAAAGTGACTTCCAGACTACACCTGACTATTCTACACACCAAAATACACCAAAAGATGACTTTATTGAGGATACAGAGGAACTTATTTCACCCTATAAGCATCTTACCTATATTTTGGAGGATCAGAAAAAGCAAAGACTGAGATTTGAACTTTCAAAGCAGCGAGGCTTCAAGAATAAGAGAAATGGAGGTCCAATGCAGAGAACAAGAAACAAGTGGCATCACAAGCAACAAAGAGAAACCTATTGGATGAAAGGGAAGCGTTGTTATGGAAACCTGTTTGGCAGAAAAAAACCCCTAGAATAAGACTGAAAAAAGAATTTTAAAGTTATATATATTGGATTGATTTAAGAACTAAGTTTTTTGAGTAGAAATAAGAAAAATGGGTGATTATTAGAATATAGATATTAAATAAAGTAAGAATGTATATTTTGGAATAATAGGTTTATTTGTATGAAAATTATTATATAATGGAATGAAGAAAAATGAAGAGGTTTTAGATCGGGATTTGAACTAATAATTAATTGAATGTGATTCTAATAAGATGATGTGTTTTGTTTGATAAAATGGATATTATTAGCTTTGATAATTAATTGGATGAAATTAGAACCTTGTTTAAGGGACTCAAATGATTTAAGGTTGATATTATTTTGCAGCTAGGAATCGATTTATGGATGGTTTAGTTATGTATAGGATAGATTAATATTTTATTTTAATTGGGAGATATTAGTGGAAGAAGGAATAAACAAAATCTATGATGAAATTAAAGAATTAGGATATACTTGGACAGGATACCTGAACTGATAATGTGTGTATTTATAGTTGAGTTTGATTATGGTATTGTAATTGTATAAAGCTTTAAAACAGGTTTAGGATTAATAGCAATTTAAGTTAGAAATAGACTATTTTAAATATATAAGCTATTTGAGGGAAATAGAGAGGGAATACTTGTACTGATTGAGTTAATTATATATGTTTTGTTTTTGCATTCTTGATTACCCCAGCACTACGGTGTGTCTCGGGCACTTTGTATTAAGATTTAAAAAACCAATAAAATTTGTTTTTTTAAAAAAGAATTGCTTTACAACTGATAAAGAAACAAAATAATCACAAAAGGAGACATGGTGTAAGGACCTACCCCACTTTGCATCTTAAGAAGACAGAACTCTTGGAATATTTCTTCCAATAGGCATCTTTATTAAGAGAAGATGGTTGCAGGCGTTCTAAACAGGACTTGGGGTGAAAGCTTTCCAACTCAAGATTTTAAAGGGGTCCCCCTTTTAGCCACCCCCATCACCCCCTTCTCCCAGAGACAGTCTCAGGC
>NW_015386274.1:1806757-1807932 GCF_001527695.2 Protobothrops mucrosquamatus | reverse complement strand
GGGTAGCTCTTGAGCGGCATTCTGCAGCTCGATGCCCTTCTCTCCTGCATTTAAAACACCCCACGGGCTTCTTGGCCGTGGCCAATGGTTTCACTGGTTCGCGTGTCAACTCAGGCGGTGAGCGGCTCCATTGTTTTCCTCGGCGGTGTCTCCTCAGTATGTCGATCTCTGCTTCCTCTGCCAAGACATACCATTCCTCGAGTTGGTGTGGGTCTCCTCGGGGCAGGCAAGCATCATATAGGTCATAATTGAGTCCGTCTTTGAAATGGCTAAGGAGGATGTCTTCTGGCCAGTTCAGTTTGCTGGCAATGGCCCGGAATTCTTGCGTATATTCGGCTACCGGGCGTTTGCTTTGCCTCATTGTTTTTATCCTTTCGCGGGCTTTGCAATCAGCCAGGGGGTCCTCAAATCGTCTTCTCAGAGAGGACATAAAACGGCTGAAGTCATTGAGCTCTGGGGCATTGGAGTCGTGTAAGTTCACCACCCAATCTGTGGCCGGCCCGTCTAAGGCAGATTGCACGAGTCGGATACGGGCTTTGTCGCTGGGGATGTCCTGCCCGTATTCCTCCATGTAGCTGAGGACTTGGGTTAGAAAAAACCCCAAGCGTGTTGGCTCCCCTTTGAATTTCACCTCCAGCGGCGGACGTCTTTGAATGGATCGGTGCCTTCATTCTCGGTGGTAGTCTCTTCCATTCAAATTGCCATCTGTGGTTCGGCTGGGGGTGGGGACTACTGGATCAGCAGATGTCCCCGGGGCTGCAGGTTCCACTTCCCCTCCGGTGTCTCTCCCTTTGCGGCTCCAGGAGCTGGGGCGTGCATAGAACTCAGGATTCTCCTCTCCTAGGGAGCTGAGAGTTCGCTTCATTAGGTCGATTGCTTTCTCTAGGATCCAGTCTGAGTACAGTGCCCAGCTCCCCTCCTCTTCACTTGCGTGTAGGGATTTCTCCATCTCCTGTTTCCATTCTGGTTGTTTGGAGCCCCGTCTCAGGGTCACCTTTCTTGATTTCTTTCCCCACTCGCCTTTCTTTCCAACGCCCATTGACCACCGAGGTTTGTGGTTCCGTGTCTCCACCACCTCTTCTCCTGAGGATTCTGATCTCTCAGATCCCGACATCTGGCAGGGTTTCAGCTGGGACAGCGGTTCCCTTTCCGGGGAGTTTTCTCCCTTCCTTGCT
>NW_015386274.1:1802002-1805565 GCF_001527695.2 Protobothrops mucrosquamatus | reverse complement strand
TAATGACCCCCTATTGTTATTGTTAGTCCTTTTGGTGATTCCACATCCAGTTCCTTTGAAGTATCCTGAAGGAAGTGAGGGCCATAAAGCCCCTTTGTTCACCCCCTTCCCTTCATCCATGACAGAATCCAGGGAAGGCAGGGATGGAGTTTTTCATAGTTGATAACTTGATATGAAATATGATTGGATTCTGACACATGGGAACCCTGGATGATATGAAAACATTACAGCAAGAAAACGGAGTAATTTTGATATGTAGATTGAGCCAAGGTCCTGACTGTTTTTCTAATAGCTGATCTTACATTTGAGCATGAAGAAATAAGGAATCAGAGCAGTATATATCCTTGGATACTTTCATGATTTATTAAATTGCCAAAGAAAGGTCATTGGAGCTAAGGATAAAGATTATTTTAGAGATATATTGAAGGAAGTGGAAATGGAAAATCTAAACTTTGGAAGCAAGTTTCCAAAACACATTGACCACATTGCTTTTCAATTGTAATAACATTTGTTATTTATATATAGTATCCTGGAAGTTTTCAAGATTTTTCAAGCTTATTTATCTTCCTCATACTCACATAATGAAAAAGTCATTTCAACACTGCTTAGCAAAATGCTGTGCTAACAGATTTTCAGCTTAAAAGTTACTGGTTTTGAAATCTTGTTGGATTTTTTAAGAAAAAGACAATCTAACGCATTGATGTTTTCCCCCCCAAAATAAAACTTGTTTGCATGCTTCATTTATTTTCAATAAATGTCTTCCCCTGAATTCCAAAACACCAGTTTGGCTTGATAATCAAATCCAGTCACCAGCATTTATTATCATAGCAAGATATTCACTAGCTGTTTTACTGCACATATCCAAATGAAAAGCCAATACAAACTTGCTGGGGAGGGGGGGAACAATTTTCTTTGTTCTAATTAAAACAATACCAACATGTGGTTTTATTCAGAAAGAACTGAAAAAAATTCCTGCCTAAAGTCCCAGAGAAAGGCTGTGAGAAAAAGTATCTAATACAGGACTAGATGGCAATGATCCAACTCTGTATAAGGCCTTTTTCTGTTCAGTAGTCATCAACTTAGGACCACAACTGAGCACAAATTTCTGTTTCCTAAGCAAAACAGTTGTTAAGTGAGATTTGCCCCATTTTACCACCTTTCTTTCTACACTTGTTAAGTGAATCATTGCAGTTGTTGTTACACAGTTGTAAAGTGAACCTGGCTTCCTCATTGACTTTGCTTGCCAGAAGTTTGCAAAAGGTGATCACATGAGTCTGGAACACTGCAACCATCATAAATATGAGCCAATTGCCAAGGGTCCAAATTTTGATCGTGTGACCATGGGATGCCGTAAGTGTACCAAATGGTCATAAAGTCACTTTTTTCAGTGCAGTTGCAACTTCCAATGGTTACTAAAGGAATGGTTGTAAGTTGAGGACTATCTGTACTCCATAAAGATGGGAAATTGTAATATATTTGGCATTGCTAAAATACAAACTTTAAAAATCTTTTTAATAAGAGATTGAGGTTATTAATGCCTATCTTTAGAATATTTTGTCAAAGGTGAGAGACTAATATTTAAACTAGAAACATTAAGCCTTGAGTCAGCTCCTCACTCTCAGCCCAACCCACTCATAGGGTTGTTTTTGTGGAGGAAATAGGAGGCAGAAGGTATGTTCATCACCTTGAGTTGATCAATAAATATATATGAATAAATATATATGAATAAAAAATCTAATAACAATAATACCATTAAAAACCTGCTAAAAGGGGCTTCTGGTTCCGGTTTGCGGTGGTGCGGTTGAGCGAAGGGAGTCGTCCCTTTGCCGATCGAGTTTCCCCTGCCAGTAGACCTCTTAGACTTAGAGGGTCGAAAAGACGCTCTGGAGGAGCGTCTACCATTGAGGAGGCTTCTCGGGTAGTTGCAGAGGAGCGGCGCCGGCCTCTGTGCACCGAGTAGCTCCTTTGGGCCGACAGGGTAAAGATCGGCCAGTAAAATGGCCGATCATTTAGCTGCGCCAATCGTAAGCCATAAGATCATCTAAGCAAGCAGACCCACCGTGGAAGATTTGGTGAGACTTTTTTTCTACCTTTACTTTATTTTACCTGTGAAAAGCTTTTTTTTGCGAATTATTTCCCTTTTTGTTGAAGCGGCGTTTTAAATGGGGAAGGAGAAGCTTAAGAAGGACAGATTTTTTTTTTTTGTTTTAATAGCTGATTTTACTTTTGGATACTTGGGAGCCCCAAGAATTTTTTTTAGAGAGATTTAAGACGCAATGTATTTGGAGAGCATTGGTGTTTTTTTTTTATGTTTTAGGGTATTTGATTAACTTTGACTATTCATTGGGGAACATTTTCTGCTGAAACTATGTATTGTTCTTGCTATTTTTTTTTCTTTTGGAATCTGTATTAAGGAAAAAGACTAAGAAACTTGGGAGGAGATGGATATTGATTGATTGCTTTTAAATATAGTCTCCCCCAAATAGATAAATGTCTTCAAATATGATAAAAAATGGAGGAAATTTGTTCAGATTCTATTTATAAATATATTTTGGACAAAATCTTAGAAAACACGGAAATGATAATTGCCTGTAAAAAGGAGATTTCTTTACATTGACAAAGTCAAGCACAAGATTTAAGTGAAACTGCGGTTTATATTCAAGAGACTTGCTTTCAGTCCACTGAGACAGAAGAAGCAAATGTACAGTTGGATTATCAATTGACACTGGGAAAAAGCCTTGATATAAATGAGCAGACGACCTATAATAAGAAAATGGAGGAGTTTTCTTCAGAAGAACAAGCTGATTTGCAGATATTATTTGACTCTCTGATAGAGGAAAAATTATTGGAAGAAGAACAAAACTTGATTAAAGAGGACTATATTAAAAAATGATTTCAACTAAAGTTTACGCAACTTTAAAAAAGATGGGAAAGGATGTTTTGGCACGAGCTTTTCAGAATGACTATAACTCTTATATCAGCCTAATAAAATGGATAATGGGAGTCCTCTTGTTGCTATGTACAGTACAGTGTGGCAGGAGACAATGGGAGGATTATTTGCGGAATTAGAGGCTCGACTATGGAAACCTATTTGGATTAAAAAGAAACCCAGAATAAGATATAAATATTAAATTTGAGATGATAATTATGGATGTAAAGGTTTTATAGCGACTCGGATTGTTTTGGATTTGGATTTTGTTAAAAGGGAGGCTATTATGAAATGATTTGGAATTTTCTTTTTTGTGTATGTTTGCTTTTTCCTTTTTGTATTAAGAAATGTAAGAATTCAGTTTTGGAGTTAAATGTATTTAAATAAGAGAAATTTGGGGTCCCTGAACAGCAAAATATATAGGTTAGTTTAAATTTGAGAGTGTGGTGGCACGACAGTTCCCTCAGCACCTGGAAGAAACTGTCTATCTAGACTCGCGCCAGTCCGGCTTCCGGCCTGGGCACAGCACGGAAACGGCATTGGTCGCGTTGGTTGATGATCTCTGGAGGGCTCGGGATAGGGGCTGTTCCTCTATCCTGGTCCTGTTAGACCTCTCAGCGGCTTTTGATACCAT
>NW_015386274.1:1798385-1800847 GCF_001527695.2 Protobothrops mucrosquamatus | reverse complement strand
TATTTGCAAGACCGCCTCCTACCAAACACCTCCCTTCGACCAGTCCGCTCCCACAGAGAGGGCCTTCTTAGAGTGCCGTCGGCCAGACAATGCCGGCTGGCGACCCCCAGGGGGAGAGCCTTCTCTGTGGCAGCTCCTGCCCTCTGGAATGACCTACCCCCCGACCTACGTACAGTTGCGGACCTGCGGCTTTTTCGCCAAGCCCTGAAGGCCCATCTATTCCATGCGGCCGGCCTGGCGTAGTTTGGATTGTGTTTCAGTGGGGGGTTTTGTATGGGTGTGTTTTTAGAACAGGCCTATCATTTAATTCGATTTTAAAACAGAAACTATTTATTTATTCGTGGTTTTTAGTATCGCCTGTTCACCGCCCTGAGTCCCGCAAGGGAGATAGGGTGGTATATAAATTTAATAAATAAATAAATAAATAAATAAATAAATTTAAATATTTGAAAAATTAATAAAGTTTAAAACAGGATCTTTGGGATAGATAAGGAGCTTTTGTAAATGTTTATTGATTAATGAAATGTATACTCAGCGAGATATTTAATGAAAACTAGTGTTAGAAATGTACTAATGAGATTATAATAATTTAAACAGATAGAGAGCGTTAATTTTGATTTAAGCAGTTAATTTATATATAGCGATATATTAATGAATGAATTGGTTATAGGATTGTTCTAATTTGATTATTATATCGATATTGAGCGGTTGAAAGTTTTTATTGACTAAGGTAATTTATATTTAGATATATCAATGAATGAATTTATTTGAATCTACTTGATTATAATATTCTACATAGATAGAGAGGGAAATTTTAAGAAACATTGTGTGAATTGTATTTATATAATGTTATTGTTTCTTTTGTAATTGACCACCATATCTCCACGCTGGCTCTTAAGCTTCTGTTGGTGTAAAATGGAAAAATAATAAAAATTGTTTGGAAAAAAAAACCTGCTAAAAGTCAGAATTCAGTTTCCTGAGATACTTTGAATCTGTGAATGCAAAAGATGGAGATGAATGATAGCTGAGTAAGGTTTCTAGAGAAGTCATTGTGACAAGAACAGAATGGGTATCTTAGATCAGGGGTCCCCAATCTGTGGACCACGGCCCACTACTGGGCTGTAGCCTATTCACAACCAGTCAATGGGAGTGCCGGGCGCCCACGCTCACCCCACTTATGCGAGCGACAGGTGCACACACCCACTCACACAAATGAAACTGTGTGTGTGTGCACATGCCTGCCCCTTGCACAAAACCATCCCCCTCCCCCTGTGCCAGGTTGCCAACTCGGAAAGGTTGGGGAACACTGTCTTAACTAACTCCTTGTTCTTGTCTGTAATCAGCAAAACTAAATTAATATTGTTTCATTTTCATGTTTTATATATTTCAAAACCTGGATGCAAAAATTGTTAATGCAGGGTTTATATAAGAATTAATAGAAATTTCATATTTGGACTTTTAGCCCCATGGTAACCTTCAGAATAATTGTTTTCTGGCTTCCGGTTTGAGACGTCGACTTCGTCGGAGGCTTCCTTTGAAGTCTCCCTCCCGGGGCTGCGTTAGAGCCGTGCCGACAGCATAAATCAGCTGTCGGGCGGCTTGAAACTCACCTCCTGGGCTAAAGGAGGTGGGGGAGCCGCTCCGGATAGGTGTTGAGTTCCCCAAGTTCCTTGAGGAATTTGGGTGAGAGCCCCACCAGAGTCTGGAGCTATCTCCGTGCCCCGGGCAGACCTCGCAGTGTGCGAGACAAGAAGTCGCGCTCGCTGCTGCTTTCAGAAGATGTTTTTTTTTTTTGTGAGTACTTATCTTGACAGCCGGTGCTGAACAGGAAAATGGACTTAACAGGGTTTTAATTTTAAATTTAACTCTGGAAGATCAAAGAGATCTCCCCCATTTGTCAAAGTGAAAGTGAGGAGGAAAATGGCTGTGGTAGTTGTTTTTTTGCAACAAAGAAAAATTTCCACTTTCCCTTTGGTATAGTGAGGACGGACTTTGTGGATTCTTTTTTTCCTCTGACTTCGGATTTTTGATTTAAAGGACTATTTAAAAGAAATATATAATGGCTTCTAAGTGGACTGGACCTTCTGCTATTCCAAAATTAATTAAAACAACTGTACTTTCATCTTTGTAACCCTCATCACAGATATCTAAATCTCCTCCCCCCACATCTACTCCCTTCCTCACTTTTCAAAAATTACAAGAAGTGCTTGATGATTATACTGAAAAGCTTATGTTAAAAGTGTGGCAATTTACTGATGACTTAATGAAAGAGTTTAAGGAAGAAATGGTTGGAAAAATAGAAGAGCTTGTCCAAATGCTTGCTGACTCTTTGAATGTAGTAGCTGATAAAGTGCAGGAAGTGGAAACGAAAGCTGAAAATATGAACAAAAAATGTGAGGGGGAGATTGAATCGTTACAGGATGAGATTACTATGATGCAATTCAAACAGATGGAGTTTGCCT
>NW_015386274.1:1792322-1797680 GCF_001527695.2 Protobothrops mucrosquamatus | reverse complement strand
AATATTTTATTTAGAGTTAAAGGGGTGTGTAGATTGTTAGTATTATAATTGTTTTAATTGGATTAATGATTGTAGAAGAATTATGGAAATATGAACTTGATCCTGTATTCAGCTCCGGGAAGCCGAGGAGGGTATGGGGGGAAAGCTAAAGTTAATGTATTGTGTATATTGGAAGATGTATATTTTACAAAAAATAAAATTTTTTACAAGAAAAATAATAATAATTGTTTTCTGTTCCAAGACATGTAGAGTATAAAAACATAGATTTACAGTCAACATCCAGAGGAGCAGCCTCTTCTAGATAGATTCCAGGAGAACATACATGTGTTAAACATGAAAGGTATTTTTAGTAACCAAGACTGTTCAACTTTCTTGCAAATAGCTAAACTGAATCATGGACAGAATGGTATTAGCTGTTGTTGACCTTGTATTTAAAATACTTAGTTATTCATAGAAAATAAACTTTGAATTTAAAGAATAATATACTGTTTGCCTCATTTTATTTTAAAAGTAACCTTCCCAAAGGTTGCCTCCCAATGGCGACTGAATGTAATTCTAATAGTATGTATGGTAAGCCCATTGATGGAAAATAATGGGAATTATAGGTCAACTGGCAACTCTTTTAATCATTCTGACCAATTATATAGTGCCCTTTATGCCATTCACTATCTACTTAGTTGCCCTTAAATGCTGCTAAAACTTCATGCCTGATGGAATTTAACAGTCTTTATGACATAAACCCAATGTGTGATACTGAGCTAAAACAAATCTTAAAAGAACCAGTATGTGAAATATATTAAACTGTTTATAGTATCTGATTTTTGTGACTTTATTAGTACTGTTTAATAAATCTTACAATATGTAAATTGAAGTAAAGTTATAATAAAATTGTCAAGACAAAATAATAAATTACTTTGCTATAGCTGATTTTTCTTTTTCTTTTTTCTTTTTGCTATTAGCTGTGGATGGATTTCTGAAGACTGATGAAAGACAAAGATTAGCCAGAGAAAGAAGAGAAGAAAGAGAAAAATATTTTGGTAAGTTGTATTTTTTTATTCAATAAACAAGAATAATCTACATACAGCCTTGAGTCTTTTGACTACTAACTATACTTAAGAAATAAGTATAGTTAATGTATAGATGGAGAAATAGAGGACCCATCTTGGATTCATTAGGACGCATGTTCCTGCTGTTCTCATCTGGGATCAGAGACATTTATTACTCTTCTAGCCAGTATCCCCAGTCTTCGGCATAGCTACTGTACGTTTTGACATTTCAGTCTACCGATGCTTCGGTATTATTATTTTTTTATACACATTTTATTGGTTTTTTTAATTTTAACATCAAAGTGCTCAGGAAAACACCATGGTGAAAGGGTAATCAATCATAACAAAACAAGTCATATATATATAACTAAAATTAAAACCTTAAAAAAAAATTCCCCCCTCTATTTCCTCACATGATATAACAAATTTAGTTTAATCTATTTCTTCTTAAAATTCAATCAATCCACGGAAGCATCCCTACTATTACATCTACATAAATCACTCCTGCTTTTAAGCTCCACTAATTTCAATTAAAATATTCCAATTGATCTTAAACAAACATATTAATAAAATTTTGGGTATCCCTTCTACAACACACATAATATTCCAAGAATAACATTCTAATATTTTCACATATATTCCATCTCTTAATTTAATACATCATTAATTAATACCCTTTCTTCTCTTATCATAGATCTAATTCTTCTGCTATTACAAAATAGTTTTCTATATAAACAGAATAAAAAAACAAAAAAATCATTTCGACCTCTTAAGTAAAATTTAACTCTCAACCAAATTAACTATCGTATCTAAGACAAACATATTATTACACCAATTATTATCTTACTGCTTTCATTTACTCAATTAGATTGTCAAATCAGTCCAAATTTCTAAAGCCTTTTTGACCCAATAATTAAGATTTTAAATCACATTTTTGAATCTAACTCTGGCTTTTTTTCTATACCAAGCTGGTTTCCGTAATGTCGCATCTATGTCACCAAATCTCAGTATTTGAGTACTAATGTTTATCAACAAATCGATCTGATCAAAATCTCTTCCCCTTCTTCCAGTATCATATAAGCAATATAGTCCATTTTATTCCATATTATAATTTCAGCTTGATTATCCAGGTTGTCATAACTTTCAATCGATCGTGTCTGGCTGTCAGTTCCTGTTAATTTTGGCAATGGGAGAACTTCACTTATAGTCATTTTTTGATCTTCAAAGTTCTCCATTTGTACATAGACTTGTGAAATATCCTCCTCTGTAGTAGTTAGTTGATTTATAAAGTAATTATTTAAAGTCTCAATCTGGGGTTTTGGGTCCAGAATTTTTCTAAAGTTCAATTGATCAGTAAGTTCTTCCATCTCAAATTGTGTACACTATTGCCTATAAGCTTCTTCTTGGCCTGTAGGTTGGTTTTTTAAAATTTGGGGCTCAGTTTGTGATTCTAGAAGATGGTCTTTAGTTTTTCTCCATGACTTCATCTCCTCTGTCATTTCCAATATTTTTTCCAGTATCAGCTCATAATCCAGTCCAGAATTCAATTGATCAGTAACTTCTTCTTCCATCTCAGATTGTGTAAACTGTTGCATATAGGCTTCTTCTTGGCCTATAGGTTGATCTTTTAAAGTTTGAGGCTCAGCTTGTGGTTCTGCAAAATGATCTTTAGTTTTTCTCCATAACTTCATCTCCTCTTGTCATTTCCAATATTTTTTCCAATATCAGCTCATAGTCAAGCTGTGGGTAAAAATCTTCTATTTCCATAGTAAAAGAGTCTTTTAATCTTTTTGTGGAAACTATATTTATTAAGAATCCATATACATCCGCCTCCACAATTTTTAAATCACAAACACAACCCACAGCTGTTTCCAAGCCTTTATCTTTTCTTCTTGTTAATTCCTGAAGTAGTATTCTCCAAACTCCAAGACAAAGACATTAGAATTGCAGTAAATATTTTCGCCACAAGATGTCCTCAGTAAGCTATAGAAAGCTTTTCTTTGCAGTTAAAAGCCTTTATCTCATTAAGAATGACAACGAAAGAGACAGAAAAAAGCAAATATCTTCAAGTAAGTAAAATAATGCTCTAAATTAGGAATCTTTCCAGGGATGCCCAATATCCAAAAGGTTCAAAATATAATAAGTACTATTCTGAAGTTTTGTTTAAAGTATTTTTTTCCCCAAACAGACAGAAACTGCTCTCTTAGAACAAGGAAGTCATCTAAAAAGCAAGCTCTTTGCAGGAAAAATAGTTCAGAATGAAGAGAGGGAGGAAAGGTCTCACCCGGATTCACCACGGTGGTTCTTTATGCTTAGATGATTTTCTGACTTCAGCTGGCACAGCGAAGTGATCGGCCATTTTACTGACCGATCTTCTTCTCCATCAGCCCTACGGAGTTAGCTTGGACTGTAGGGGGAGCTGCTGCTCCACCGCAGCCGAGCAAAAGCCTCATCGACAGTGGTCGCCCCTCCAGGGCGATTTGAGACCCGCATAAGGGTCTACCGGTAGAGAGAAAACAGCCAACAAAGAGCAACAGCTCTTTGTATGGCTGAAGGTGCCGTGATCCGGAAGCGGAAGTCCCGATGCTTCAGTATTATTAAAGCAATAAGAGCCCCCTGAATATGATCAGAAACATTTGGGAATTAAGCAAGCAGGGCTTTTTTTTGTCATAGAACGCCCAGAATGGAGTTCCGGCACCTTTTTTGGATGGAACCTTGTAGGGTAGGCAAGGTGGGTTGTATGATGTGTGTGAGTTCCGGCACCTTTTTTTTTTTTTTTTTTTACAAAAACACTGCGAAGCAAGCAGCATCCATTTAGAAGAATGAGGGATGTCCTGATCTAGTTTCACTCTATCAACTATTATGAACTCAGAGTAAACTTCTCTCGACTTAGTAAAGTATGCATATGGAAAGTTTACTCATGCTCTTATATTATATCCAGATTTCTTGGCTTGTATCTAATTTCCTAGGAAAAAATATTATTTTTTCTGCATAAACAACTATTCATCTGGCACAAGCATATATTAGATTGAATGTGCATTTGTTTTCAAGAAAATAAAATGTCAGTGAGCTCAGTGCAGTTTTATTTTGTATGTTATTTCTTTATTTGACAACTAATTCTAGTTAATATTTAACTGTAAAAGAGCTGTAATGAAATATTGCAATGCATAGGGTTCCTGTTCAAGAAAGTTAAACCATTTTTTTTAATTCAACAGATATTTGGTACTCTGTAACTACATGACTTTCTTTGACCTGTTCTGGTGATTTTCTCTACTAGAAATTGTCGCTCAGTAACATTTAACATAATTTCCCTTAGAACATTTGTTTTCTATACAGTATATACATATGCAAACTTGGGGTCCATCAAAGCTTCTGATAACTCCACCTAGGTCTTCATTGGTATTGGTCTGACTGCCTAAGGACTGGTTATTTATAGTTTAGATAACAGTTGAAATATGTGGCGTCAAGTTTTATTTGAGATTTTTAATTTATTCATTTTATTATAAGCTGTCAGAGAGCAGCAAATCTTAGAAAAAGAAAGAAGAGCAAAGCTTCAGTATGAGAAACAAATAGAAGAAAGATGGAAGAAGTTGGAGGAGCAGAGGCTGAGGGAGGAGCAAAAGAGGGCAGCTGTGGAAGAAAAGAGAAGACAGAAGCTTAGAGAAGAAGAGGTAGGCAGTTGTATGCAGTATTATTATTACCATATTTGCTGAGATGATGATTTGGAGAAAATATTTGAACATGATTTTTTTAAATATATTTTTAAATTTGTGATCCCCAAGTGCTTAGAATATTTGCTTTTTTGTTTGATTAAATATATTTGTATGCTCAGCATACAATTCAGGATAACATCCTTATCAGTAAACTAATGAACAAATGATAAAAGGGAAAACGTAAAAGAATGGGGATCTGAAGAACTGAAAAAAATGCAGTCAACAGGAGTGCATTCTCTCAAGACAGTAATATTAGTGTTTTAATTTCTTTGGAGTAAAGACTCTTTGTGTGTTTTTAATACTTCAAAGATGCATTCCTATTAAGTAGCAGATTTTATAGAAGAGAATTTGGCACCCTTTAGAGACAGTAGGGTTGAGCCTGATGCTTGGCTGTGGTTATATTGAATGTAGGTTGTCATGAGGGTTTTCAGTTGCTATTTTATTGATTTAATGTTTTTATAAAAAATGTTGGTTGTTTTGTATTCTGTTTTAACTGTTATGTCTGAAAGTCAACCCCTTAAATGAAATGCTATAAAATGTTCAATATTTTTTGAAAATAAGAAAGTTGTTTGAATATATATATATATATATATATATAT
>NW_015386274.1:1790729-1792029 GCF_001527695.2 Protobothrops mucrosquamatus | reverse complement strand
ATATATATATATATATATATATATATATATATATATATATATATATATATATATATATATATATATATATATATATATATTTTCTGAGGTTTTCGCAGGTGTTTGTATGTAGGTCTTTGGATATTCGGGTTTTCTCCCGCATAAAATTGGAAGTGTCTTGGCGACATTTCGACGAAGTCCCATTCGTCATCTTCAGGCTGGTGTTTTCAGCTTCGTGCTTCTACTCCCAGAAGCACGAAGCTGAAGACACCAGACTGAAGATGACGAATGTGACTTCGTCGAAACGTCGCCAAGACACTTCCAATTTTACGCGGGAGAAAACCCGAATATCCAAAGACCTACGTGACCAAGGCATTGGAGTTACTAGAGGATAAAACAGCCTACAGGGTTATTAAAGGGGACCCCAGGGTGGCAATGAGCAACAAAGTGAACAAGACTCTGGAAGGTTTCAAACGAGCAAAGAAAATGGATGAGGACACCGTTAAGTGGGTATGTCCGACTGATGCAGCACTGCCTAGGTTCTATGGACTCCCTAAAGTCCATAAGGAGGGAGTTCCACTCCGCCCCATTGTTTCCTTTCGAGGCACTCCTATGTCAAAACTAGTGAAGTGGCTCAGTGGTCGCCTCTCCTATTTGGTTGAGGGCAGTCCCACCACAGTTAGGTCAGCAGGAGAATTCCTTGAAAGGATAAGAGCCTTGAGGGTAGAAGAGGATGAGGTCATGGTATCTTCCCGGGCGGCCGGGAAGAACTTTGGCGGCCTGGCGGTGGAGGCCTGGCTTCGGCCCCGCTATTTGGCTCCTTGGCCCTGGCGCTAGCCTGCTCCGGTTGGTCGGGCGGCCTGGCGTTGGTTGGGCGGCCTGACGTTCGGCCCGTTTTTGGCCCGATCCTACTTTCCAGTTACCCGGCTTCCCAGCCCGGGCGTTGGCCTTGTTCCAGTCGAGCGGCCTGGCGGCGGAGGCTTCAGTTCCGGCCCTGCTCTCCCCCGGCCCTGTCTTTTCAGCGGAGGGCCTGGTATGGCCCGGAGGACCCCGACGTCGGCCTTCTCTTCAGCCGTTGGAGGCCCTGGTGAGGATTGGAGGGCACAGAAGAACGTGGCCCCAGCTTTGTCTCTGGCCGGTGGAGGACCCAGTATGGCCTGGAGGATCTTGGCTTCGGCCCCGTTCCGGCCGATGGAGGACCTGGTGTGGCCGGGACTGATCACCCAACGGTCCGATGGAATGGCCGGAGGAGGACACGGTCTGGCAGTACGATTTAATTTGCCTCCGGCAAATCACCGGCTGACGAGGGGTGTGACTTTAG
>NW_015386274.1:1724405-1787155 GCF_001527695.2 Protobothrops mucrosquamatus | reverse complement strand
GGCTTTTTCAGCAAGCGGGTCTGGCCTAGGGAGAATTTTAAATAGGGACAATTTTAATTAGAATTTTAATGGTAACACAGCGGTAAATATTTGTTTTTAATTGGTTTTTATTGGGGATAGTGTTTGTATCGTTTTAATATGCTGTAAGCCGCCCTGAGTCCTGTTGGGAGAAGGGCGGCATATAAGTTTAATAAAATAATAAATAAATAAATAAATAAATATCCCTCGGGATCTGGCCCTCAAGGTAATAGAAGAACAGCTGAGACAGCAGAGGAGGTATCAGCCCCGGGACTCCCTGCTGACTGAAGATTTGATTAAACTTGTGGAGTTCTGCCTCACCACATATTTTACGTTCCAGGGGACTGTTTATGAACAGGTAAAAGGCACGCCCATGGGCTCCCCCATCTCTAGCGTGATAGCAGAGGCAGTTCTCCAGCAACTGGAGCGTGAGGTGATGGCCCAATACCAGCCCAGATTTTGGGCACGGTATGTGGACGACACCTTTGTGGTCTCAAGCGCGCTCATAGAACTAACTTTATGGGAATATTAAATTCCATCTACCTGGATATTAGGTTTACTGTGGAGGAGGAAGCTCAGGATTCGTTAGCCTTTTTGGACGTTATGGTTCAACGCTTGCCGGATGGGTCCATTAGTACAAAAGTCTATCGGAAACCCACACATACAGACCGCATCCTCCATTACAACAGTAACCATCCGGTTTCCCATAAGGTTAGCTGTATCAAGACGCTATTTAAATGCATACACTCGCACTGCAGCACAGCGAGATCCAGGATTGAGGAGGGGAGATATTTGTACCGTGTCTGCCGTTTAAATGGATATCCCATGAAGTTTGTGAGACACCATAGCAGGGTGTTAAAACCCCAAGGTGGTCAACGAGAGAGAGAATCTGGCACACAAACTACACGCATAACGTTACCATACATCAACAACGTTTCTGAAGCAACGGCCAGGCTAATGGCCCCTTATAATGTGAAGGTGGCCCATAAGCCAAACCAAACGTTGTGGTCAAAAATTATGCGCCCGAAGGACCCACTCCCCACGGTGGAAAGGTCAGCGGTGGTCTATAGAATCAACTGTATGGACTGTAAGAGCCATTACGTGGGTGAAACATCTAAAAGGCTGAAGACCCGCCTCCACGAACACAAATTAGCGATCAGAAGAGGTGAGCGATACTCGCAAATATGGTCGCACATGGCCGAGCATGACCACCGCTTTGACTTTGAATGCACACAGGTTCTGGCAACAGATGCCACAAAAGGCGGTCGGTTGTTAAAGGAGGCCTGGTTCTTGGGCCAGGACTCTATCAACCGGCACGTTGATATCTGCCAGGCACAGCAAACTCTTAGAGCGTGGCATATGAACCGGCACAACAGAGACTCTGGAGGTGACCCGGTTGGTCGTGTGGGTAAGCCTACGACCATCACCCCCCAACGTGTTGAGACCCACGCATCTGCCCGTAATCCCCAACGTATCATACGAGAGGATTCTGCCGGTAACTGGGATAGCTATTTCAAACACCTCTGCTTAACATGCAGACAGCCCAGGTTCGAATCTCAGAAGGGTATGTCTGGCTGATGAAAACCAAATAAGGTTTGAAATAGCTATCCCAGTACTCCCTTAATTCTTTGTTAGCAATTCAAATTTTGGAACACATATGATGTCGCAGTTAAGCGACTGCTGCCTGTGGATGGCTCTAGGTTGAGCTGATACAGGCAAAAGACTTCTCTTTCCCATATTTTGGCCGACAGGGTGCTCTAAAAGAAAAAAAGCATTCATCCTCTTCCCCTGTCTCTTGTAGCTAACAAAGTGAGAAAGAGCCTGTGGCCTAATGGCTAACACCTCTGCTTAACATGCAGACAGCCCAGGTTCGAATCTCAGAAGGGTATGTCTGGCTGATGAAAACCAAATAAGGTTTCCCAGTACTCCCTTAATTCTTTGTTAGCAATTCAAATTTTTCAGGATGCGTTTGGTGGCTGCAGAGTTGGAGTGGAATTTCAATTGGAAGCATGTGGGGGTTAAATTTTGATCTCGGCAGTTGCGTAGGAATGCGAGGTCACATAAAATGGAAGCTCTTTGGACTTCAAGTTTTTCATAAGTCCTGGTCAGATGGTGGATTTCCTCCCCGTAGAGGTACGGTATTTGTTTTCTGAGGTTTTCGTGGGTGTTTGTATGTAGGTCTTCAGTTATTTGGGTTTTCTCCCGCGTAGAATTAGAAGTGTCTTGGCGACGTTTCGACGAAGTCACATTCATCATCTTCAGGCTGGTGTCTTCAGCTTCGTGCTTCTGGGAGTAGTGTGTGTGATCGCAGCTGTTTCTTCCTTTTAACTGCCAGTGGGGTTTGAGCTGATTGGGTGGGAGCTTGGCTGTGTTCTGATTGGGTGGGGGTGTGTTCTGATTGGTTAAGGAGCTTGGCTGTGCTCTGATTGGATGGGGGGTTGGCTGTGTTCTGATTGGCTGGGGGAGTGTTCTGTTTGGGTGGGGGCTTTGTTGTGCTCAGATTAGTTTGAGTTGCAGGGGGATTTGAGATGGTGAGCTTCATTGCTGTTGTTTGGCTTCGTGTTCGTGGTCGTGCCACATCTTTATGGTGGGTGTCAGTTTGCTTCATGTATGGATTGGAGGGGTTTAAAGTGGCTAATGATGCAGCTGTGGACTGGCTTCTAGTTTGTGGTCGTGCCTCATCATCTGTGTGGGTTTGAGTTTGCTTTTTGCGTGGATATGTGGTGACATCCTGTGTGGTTTTTGTGAGTGTGGGCCTGGTGTCATTCTTTGTGTTAGGGACTCGTTTGCCAATAAGGACGGGTTTCCAAATGGCTGGTAGGCGGGAGGTATCATCTCGTTTATTCATGCTGTAAACATATATATGTGTGTGTGTGTGTGTTTAATGTGAAATGTGAGTATGGAATGGTATTACATAAGAAGAGGTAAAATATATGTTATGAAAAATGATGAGGGGAAAAAAACCTCTTATACCTGACTGAATATATTATGGTTAGCAATCTTTAAGGAAATAAGAATGATGCTATAGCCATACTGGATAGAGTGGTCACAATAATAATTAGCCAAATTTGGCCATAGATATGTGTAATTAGAAACAAATCTAGGGATTTTGTTTTGCTTTGTTGGGCTTCTAAACCTGCCACAAATGCCAGGCAGGATTTTCTGACACAAAAATACGAAACATAGCAGGCAAAATTAAGTATCTTGCATAGTTATCAAGAACTGTGTCTCCCTGTGAACTGTCAGGTTGAGATAGGTTATTTATGGCTGTTATTAGAACAGCAACTTGATGGAGATATTCAAAGCCCTGTGATTGACAAGGTTCATCTCTTATTGATGAGACTCATCTCCTTATTGACATCATGGATTTAAAATTAAAATGGTCAGGCTCAAAATCAAGAATGATTCAAGGCAGTTGTCACGGTTCCGATAGATGAAACCCATCAAAAGAACTTCAAGGCAAGAATTCTTCCTCAAAGAACATTTTATTCAGGAAACAAAGTATCATCCACACTACATAGTTGAACCCAAAAACTAGATTCCCTAGATTCCCTAGATACAAAGTAACAAATTGCAATTCCTACCCCCAATAAGCCATCATAAATCATATTCTCCAATTAGCCTGAAATGTGGGTTTTCTCTCCAGCTCCTCAGCCTGCCAAAATGTTATCAGTTCGTCCTTGGGTTCCCACAAAGCAGCATTATTATTATGGCTAGCTGAGCTCAAGCATTCATCCCAACCCCTCATCCGCACCTGATCTCTAAATAGAAGAAAAAGCATGTTAAAAGCAAAGCGAAAATGGCTGCGATTTTAATCAGTTGTCAGAGCGAGAACATCCAATGTTTACAGCGTTGACCGCAGTTTTTCCAATTTGAGTTCTTTATTGTTTCATACTTGTAGACAAAAGTTTGGCAGACTGAGGAAGCTACTGTGTGCATTTACAATATCAGTTGATTGTGGGGATGGATATTTCCCAGGTCATGGCTAAGGAATCTTTTAGTCACCTTTACTTGGGAAAATTAGTTACCTTAGATGCCAAATACTTGTCAACTTAGATGTCAACTACTAAATTAGTGAATCCACCAATATAATAACTTATAGAAGGAATTACTTATTACCTGCACCAGGAAGCATTTCAAGATTGCAGTATAATTTTGACTTGTGAAGCTCTGATGGCTGTGCCTTTGTTGTTAGATTATTTTCTTTACTTAATCTGTACACCATCTTGATAGTCTCCACTTGTCATTATTACTATTTTATAAAATGACCAATATATATATAACATATTGTACCATTTTTATCTGAAACATTTCTGATAATGGGTTCATAATTTGTGGAACAAAATAAAAATATAATTTTATCACTGATTCTTGGTAACAGGTGGGTGTAATGATTAAGAAGTAGGATTAGAGGAGAGTTAGGTTCTAGTCCAGTGGTGGCAAACCTATGGCACACGTGCCAGAGGTGGCACTCAGAGCCCTCTCTGTGGGCACATGTGCCGTGCCCCGGAGATGGCGAGGGACTGGCTTCCACCACCCTGGCCCCGCCCACCCAGTCTGCCATGACCACCCGGCACCCGGTGATAAATAAGTGGGTTTTGGACCATCACTAGTCCATTTAGCTCCTTGAATAACTTTGGGACAGTCAATATCTTTCAGCCCAATATATTACCTGGAATTGTCGTGAAAAAAAGAGAAGAGAAGGGGTACACTGACCACAGCTTCTGAAAAATGTATTGTATCTTAAGCATTGTTACAAAATACAAAAATAGTTCTGCTGTAAAATAGTTCTGTTTTGATGCTTTTATTTTAAAATGTATTACCAACTCAGTATCTCTCAGCCTCAGGATATGATACAAGCAATAAAAATAACCCCCAACAGCTATGGATAAACATCATTGCAACATCATAAACAGGAAGTTTCATTGTCCTTATAAAATAAAAGACAAGATTGTACTAAATAAGACCAATCTGTTACTAATATTAGTTTCATTTTGGGCCAGTGATGACCTGGCTATTTACTGAAGATGTATGTGAAGATAATAAACAACCAAGCATGCCACTTCATGAGTTCAAACAATTTTTTTTGCATGAATTTCTATGTCTAATGATCTGTGAAGACTCTAGTGTGTGTTCTGCTTGAATTATAGGTAATATATAGCATTAATTACATTTGTTATGAAAACCATATATTTAATATTGTCATATACCAGTGATCCCTAACCTTTTTGGCACCGTGGACCAGTTTCGTGGAAGACAGTTTTTCCATGGACTGGGGGGGATGGTTTAGGTTTTGCTTGCTCGCCTGCTGCTCACCTCCAGCTGTGCTGTCCAGTTCCTAACAAGCCATGGATCAATATCATGGGGGACCTCTATCTTATACTATCCTTTCTCAACCTTAACTAATATTCTGATTTCCACTCCTAACAATTCTGTTAAAATATTGCAAATAAGAGCTTTAAAGCTAAACAAGTTTATAAATGTAAGTCTCCATGATCCAAATGTAGTAGCTGAACAAGGGGGAAGATTTGAATTAGGAAATAATTGTCACACACACTACACACATACATACATAAATCTACCTATCTCTATGTCTGTCTGTCTATCATGTACCGTCTATCCATTTCGGCATATCACATCCCGGAATGCAATCAAGATTGGGAAACAGATTTGGGAGAATAGGAAGATGACTGTACATTATTCTCAGTGAGACAATATAAACAATATGAAGAAAACTGATAAAGAAAAATGGGTAGAGGTTTTTTTTATCCCCAACCTATCCAGTTTAATAGGCATTTATTTTGTAGAAAGATGATAAGAATAACCAGGAATAATATTTTTTTTTAGTTACGTTTTGGATTTTTTCCTTAAATATTCAAACTGATTAAAGAAAGAAGGAAATCTATGAGATTGGAAAGAATTGCAGGAACTGAGTTTGTCCACTGATGGGAAAAAACATAGCTCTGCTGAGATGACGGAGTGACAGCTTCTCATGCATTATTCTTAAATAAATTAAGCTCAGACAGTCACGCAGCAGCAGTATTGCCAGAAGAGACAGATGCTGGAGGAGATCTAACTTGTATTACTAACTTCAGCCTCTGTAGCAACCTTAGGAGTGACTGCAGACAAAGGATATGTATACTCAGAGGTGAGTGGATATGATGCAGATCCTAATTCATTTCTTTTAACGGTGCTGATAATAAAAATGTTAAATTTATGTGCTGTCAGAATCAATCTTTTTTTAAAGATGCTTTTTAAATGAAGGCTGAGTTTTTAAAACAACAACAACAAACCACCATGATGTTGCATGATTTGTTTATAGGAACGATTAGAGGCTATGATGCGGCGTTCCGTGGAACGAAGTCAGCAGCTAGAGCAGAAACAGAAGAGGTGGTCGTGGGGAGGAGGACTGGCTGCAGGCTCAGGTGACAGAGATGGTGGGTGAGACTGGCTGCATTGCAGATTTTAAACTGAAATATTTGAGTTGAAAAGAAAGCTGCAGAATTCCTTCTCTGTATAGAATACTATAGAGTATGAGAAAGAGTCAGGGGCATCATTCATGAAGTATATTCTATGGCTTATTAAATTTTACATTCTGATTCTTTCTTGAAAGTTAGGTATGCCAGAGGATCAGTGCAGATAATGTTAGAAAAGAAATAAATTCCATTGAAATAAATCATTTTAATATCACTAGCCCTCAGCTGTGTATAACTTCGCAGCAAGTAATTTTTTTTTTATTCCAGATGCTCATAAAAGCTCAGGAGAGTTCTTCATGATTGTGCAGTATTTACAACAAAAAATGAATTATTCTCTTAGCATTTGCTTTGGCTGCTTTCTTTTTCTTTCAAAGCAAATAATTAAATCAACCATATTCTACTTTTTATGATTTTGAAAAAACATTTTTAATTCATCAGCTTTTTCCAGTAAATTTTGATCAAACAAAAATATTTTCTTTAATTATAAACAACACCTGAATAGTCTAACCCTTATCAAAACTAAACAATTTTGTATTACTATTTTATTGTAAAACTAGAGATAAATCACTAGGCATCACAAGGACAGTCTTGTAATGTTTCTGTAAACATACACATTAACATTCTTCTTGTATTATTGGGTTTTCATGCTTGATGTAATTATCGCCTTTTTTTGCTCTGGTTTTTTCCCCTGTGATGTAGGTGAATCAGAAAATGCCCCATCCTCTCTAGGTTTAGCTGTCAACACTCTTCTTCCAGACCCTGTGGTTTCCACTGCTTCTGCTGTTGCTGCTGAACCCTACAATGGTATTTGAGAGACTCCCAGTGCCATTGTATTGTTTATCACTATAACATATCCACTAATCTTGTCCTTCCTTTAATGGCTGTGTTCTCTGTTATTTCAGTTACAACTATAACAGCGTTCTTATTGGAAATTCAGGGCCAATTCTCCCAAGTGCTATTGTTGCCCTTTTTTCATTTAATAATAACATATCCCATTAAAATAAATGGAAGTTGTGCAGCAGGAGGGCTTGGTAAATTGCACCTAGGCACTTCACTGTATTTCTTTTTCAGTTCTGTCATAATGAGGTGAAGCATGCTCAGCATTTCAGCATCACTGATATTTCAAATATTTTTTTCCATTAGCATTTGACCTTTTCATCTCCTTTGTCCACCTGTGGGATCTGTGTGTGTGTTCATGTATCATATATGTGAGACTAGAGATGAAAAATGAGTAGAAACATAACTAACTGAAAATATTTCAGTTATACAGTATACGTAAGCATTAATGCTACTTTGAAGTAGAAATAAGAATAACAATTTCTTATTTTGTTGCCTCGTATGTACATTAAGTCTTCATATATTTAAATGGCTAGGTACAAACAGTTCATTTGTATCTCAAATTGCTTTTCAATTATGTATTTAGCTTAATTATTAAAATTAATTTGCATGTGTTTTTATGTGGAAGGTTGCCTGTTTAATAACATATATATAGCAGCTAAAGATATTTTTGTTCTTTTTGTCTTTCTCTATGCCGTATCAGAGCACATACTTTGAAAGAGGAAGTAGAACCGCACTGAATGACAAGCATTTTTAATTTTATTTTTGCTAATACATGAATATGGATCTCTAACCAGATAGGCCTATTTTGTATAGATTTCAGCAGAATTCAGAATCCCAGTCTTCCAAGGCTATGTCTGCCCATAGAGATTTCCTGCACAGACATAAATGTTCAATGTCTGGGTGTCATAGAATATAGAAAAGACACTGATCTGAAGTAATGGTTTATTTCAAAATATGACTTATACAGGAAGGGGTTCACATTGTTTCCAACATTCTCACCTTTGGAACGGTTTTTAACAATTATAGAGAGATATAGGAGTTTTATAACAAAAGAATAAAATCATGAGTCATAGCAGCATGAGTAAAAAGCAGAGGCTGTATAAATATGAGCTAGCTCCAATTGATTTTGGGGGATTAGATATGCTTAGAATATTTATTAACTTCACTAGCTTTTAGACTCATCAGAAATGTGGGGGAGTTTCATGGAATACTGTAGTAACTACATTTCTAGGAAGATATATGATTGGATTTAAAGTGGGGAATAAAGAATAAAAAGCTTCATGTTGTGTTAAAATCTTTTCGCCAGACACTATATAAGTGTTAAGATGTAGCCAATAGAGTATATCATTAACTGATTAAATACATCAGTATTTTGAGGTAATATTTGTTAACTGATTGGTTTTGCATAGGCAGATTTCAGATAAACAGATGAGAATCCAAATGAACTAATTTAAAGAGATGTGATTAAATTCTTCCTTTGACAGATATGAATGATGAACACTGTCAGGCAGAATGTGCCAGTGATTCTGCTTTATAGGAGCCTCTTGCATTGATTCTCAAGTTTCTTTGAAAGAGTATGAAGAAAATGCTGATTCCTTTCACTAGAAAATCTAAGAGATGATCACTTTGCAAATGGCTGATTACATACAGAGAGGCTCAAAAGAGGAAGGATGGTCTGCTCTGTTGAACAAAGGTTTAGGTCAGAGTTCTCCAACCTTTCCGGCTTGGCGGCCTAGAAGGAAAGAAAGCAGCAGGGAAATGTGTGTGCGCGCAGGCATGTGCAAACAGGCCTCTGGCACCCGCTTGACATCCCTGCGCATGTGCAAATGGGGCAGCTAGTGCCCATGTGGGAGTGCTACCGTGAATGGGACGGGGCTCGCCAGCTATTCCTGGGGCCTGGTGGCCAACAGGCCGTGGCCTGGTACCAGGCTGCAGATCATAGGTTGGGAACCCCTGGTTTAGGTGATTCAGGAGATAGAGATACTAGCTGTGGTGGTAAAAGCTATGTATCCCCTTATTAGTTTGAAAATATGGAAGGTCTTTCACTGTTTGAACAATAGATTGGAAAATTTTAAAAGTTTGGCTTCAATGGACATTCCTTCTCAATTTAACTATGTTAAATCAAAGGATTTCTGCACAACTTTTTGCAGTTGAAATTCATTATCAAAAACCTTATACTGTAGTGTAAAACTGAAATGTTGATTTTGTAAGAAGAAAACCTTAAAGTAAAGCTTACGATATGGCCAGACAGATGTGCTTTATTCTTTGTCCTGATTCATTCTAAAGATCCATGGTAACAAATTTAAAATGTTTAGCACTGTGGAATGAATATAAATCTCTTCAATGCGTCTCTCTGCAGCATGTGACAAACTTTCAGTTTCTACAATGAATCTGCCAAAGCAAATGGAATCGCCTATCAATAAACGTCTTTCCTCCTCCACAGCAACAATAACTTATTCCCATGATAAAGGCAAGTGAATGGGCTGCTCATTGTCGCTAGAAAAATATCTTCTCTTTTTAGTTCCAAGGCATTCCTTCCTCTTTTTCTGCTTTCCCCCCTCCCAGTTTTCTTCCTTACTGTTCTTTTTTTCAATCAGCTTTTTTTTTTGATAAAAAAATAGGACAAAAGTCTCTGATGCTGAAAACCTATCTTGGAAAACAAGATGCTATAATTAGATCATTAGTCATTTCAAAAGTTTTAATCACATTTTAAAGTATTTTTAGTTTATATCTGGTTCATAACAGTGGTAGTAGAGAATGTATGTCTTACTGAGCTATTGCTTTAAGAGCACCAGGTAGAACATGTCAACTAGGACAAGAGCTTTGCTGACTTGTCTTGACCAAGGGATAAGACAGACAGACTGTATATACATACTCATATACAGACACAAAAATACACACAAACTTTGTTACACAAGTGAACATGACCTACCTTGGGCCTGTCCTTTGGAGTCAGTATAGTTTGGATTTCAATCACAAAAAGCTGTACTAATGGAAGAACTATACTGAGGATTTTCCAATAGCTGACTTTCCCTTCTGACATTTTTTTTCTACCGGCAAAATGGCTTGAGAATATTTTCCTAACTCATTGCAACTATGTAGAAAGGAGGACAGAATTGTGCTGTAACAGTGGGGTTTTTTTTCTTAAGAAAAAAAACTCTGAAACGTTTTTAACTCCCATATATAACTTTATTGCTCATCTAAAATATTGTTACCATTATTACATCTGTGATATACTTTATACAGAAAAGAAGATTCTTCCAGTACTCGCGTACTGTTAAATATAATGCAAAATGACACTTGCTTTCAAGTAAAATATAAATAAAGTGTTGCATTTAGAAATAGATTCTTTTCCAAAATACAGGGTTTTATACAAGGCATTGCTTTCCATCTTAAGCCGAGTATAAATTGAGGATAATGGTGCCCTTCTTAAAGGACTGTAATAAGAATTGCAAGAAGGCATGAATATAAGCTTCAAATATTCTGAAGTGTTGTATAAGTTCTTAAAATGTTTGGATTCAAATTGTTCAGCCATTTTTATAAATAATGTTAAATAATATAAAATATTTTCTATGTAGTTAGAAAATGCTTTTATATTGATAAATATAAATGCTTTTATATTAATTAATATAACAAAAAGAACTAAATGCTCAATTATTTTATTTGTGGGACAACTTTGCATAGAATGTGAACAAGGATTTTGTTTTAAACCCTTGCTTTCACACGATGATTAGGTCCCTTCTATGGACAGTTGGCACCTGATAACCAGGCATCTTTTCAGGAGTTAGGATTCAGATGTTCCTTTCCAGTGAAGATTTAAGTGAAGTAACACCTGAAATAACCATAACTGATTAGAAGAAAGCAACTAATAATATTTTCATTGTGATATTATTTGTGCTTGATTGCAAGACTGGTCAGTTTTTCCAGTAGTTCTAGTGTTGAGGCTAGTGTATAAATTTAGTTTGTATATATAGTAGCAGGCTGAATAGAGACTGCATGAGCTCTGCTCATGGTACATGCTAGACAAAATATATTTTGGAAAGATCTCAACTCTTGAAAACTTGAGAGAAAAGAGTAACGAAATGAGAGGAAGAATTTGTGATACAGATCTTTTTTGTATATATATGATGCAAATTTGGATGTCTCTAAGTCAGTGGTGGCGAATCTATGGCACGCATGCCAGAGGCGGCACTCAGAGCCCTCTCTTTGGGCACACGTGCCATGCCCTGGAGATGGCAACCGTCCCTCTTCAACCAGCTGCCCACTAACTCGCTGAGGTCCCACATGGCCAGATGTATCCCAGCACCCATGCACTCACTGGCCTCTGTGTGCAGGGGCCGATGGTGTCAGGCAGCAGCCGTCCCAGCCCCTGCCTCGCCTTGCCCTCCGACAATGGCACCCCCGCCCTGCCTCGCCTCACCCTGCAGGACAAGCTTCCTGCCCACCGCCCCACCCACCAGAGACCCCCTGGATCTCCCCCAACCCTGCCCAACCCCCACAGGCATCCCTCCCCACGAGCAACATCGAGATGACCACACTCACCTTGGCCATACCCACCCAGTCTGCCATGACCACCACAGCCATGCCCACCCAGTGGGCCACGCCCACCTGGCACCCGGCGATAAATAAGTGGGTTTTGGGTTGCAGTTTGGGCACTCGGTCTCTAAAAGGTTCGCCATCACTGCTATAAGTCTTGCATTTGAGAATAGATGTAATAAATTCAGATTGCTCATCCCCGATAACATTGGATAGTTATTAATGTGTAATTACAGTAAAGGACTTAGAAGAATATGTCAGTTACTGTTGACAATATTTACTTTTTCTTTCACCATCTTCAAGAATTTAAGTATGCAATTATAGGCACTTTTTATTTTCCACTGATTTTTATGGAACGTCTATCTAAATATGCTTCTTGCCTAATCCTGTGCACCTGATTTCACTTATGTGGTGACTATGTAATGATTTTGTGCTGGTTGAGTTGAAATTCAGTCTTGTGCATGTTGTTTGTTCTCAAATCATCATTTTCTTTTCTATTTTCTGAGAAGTTTTCACCAATAATTCTTCACTTATTGTTAACTGTGGCTAAAGCATGCTTCGTTTGGTCTTCACATATAACTGAATTCTAAAATACATACAGAATTTGCACTATAGCATGCTTGCTGTTACCATGCCAGTGGCAAAACTCACACTGAAGAATTCTGTATGTTTTGAGAGCACTAATAAAAATGGCAGAATATAAAAATTGAACAAAACATAATTTGAATATTTTGTACTAAATAAAGCAGATTCTTACATTTAAATTTAAGGCCCAGATAAAATAGCTCTCTCATGTTCCTTATTGATCACTTATGCTTAGAATATCACACAAAAGTATACTGATCTATAGACACAAATTTCAATGTATCTATCAAAGATGATAGATTTTATATTGTAGATAGGATCTTAATTGGCTGACCATAAAATTATACTTTTGACTATTGTTTCATAAATTCAATTCAGGGGAAAAACAGTCAATCCTTTTTAATAATAAAGTATTTTACCATGTTATGTCTAATACTACCATGCTAACACAATATTGACCAAAACCTAATGTGGTTTACACCATGAAAACTTCTTTGTGGAAGAATTAAATCAAAGGTTTGGAACTTTAAAATATGTTTAGCTTTATTTTTGGTTGTAATTGTTTATTTCTTTTGTACATCTTGTTTATTCATTTCTTATGTTTAGTTGCACATTTTAAAAGTGGTTATTTTTTATTTTTTATTTGCTTCCATCCTTCAGCTCATCGCATGCATCTTAGTCCAATGGAAAATTTTATCATTTCTCGACTATTGACTCCTACACATGCTTCTTTAGCCAGAAGTAGAAGTACTTTAATGCTTTCTGAGAGGTATACTGATTCAGGTAAAGCTAATATTTTCAGGAATATTTTAGCCACTTAAAACAAATTTTCCCATAAAATAGTAAATTTAAGGAGTCTAGAAGATTATTGATAAAATACACAGGGAGTTGATGTTAACCCTAAATAAAGGACTTAAAATGATTCATCTAGCCAGTGAAATTTTCATAGCTAAAACTATATTGGGATGATAGGTCTGTTTTCAACCTTATAGGTTTATTTTTTTAGGTTGTTGTATGTATTTCTGACTTTACTAATCTATAGCAGTAATTTATTAGAAAATGAAGAATTTTGAATGACCCAATCTTAAACACTTACAAATAAAGTGCTTGTAAGCTTAATGTTAAGTTGCTTGAGCAAAGATGTTATGGCTGTTTAAAATGGGAAGACAATTCAATGTTTTGGGAAAGCATGCGTTTGGTTGTTTCTAATAAAATGATGCTGTTTCTTTCCTCTTTTCCTTGCTTTCTTTGTCTGTGTCTCCTAATGCACTTGCTATTGTACTATAACTCTTTAGTATTCCATATCTGTCCTCGTGTAGCACCAGCCAGCCCTCTTAAAACTTCTTACAAGCCTTCCCACACTCGAGGTGTGGAGAAAAAGAAAGCAGCATCTGCTTCCATATCAGATTCAATGAAGGGAGCAAGTACAAGTGAAGTCTCACAGGTAGGTTTGAAAATTACTAATTCATACCTTTTTTAAAAATATATTTATATGTTGGTTTATATTTTGCTTCCCCAGGATAAATATACAAATACGGATCTCTGCTTTCTTTTCTCCTATCTTGCACTAATAAAAATGTTAAGAAAAAAACCTTATGCTATGCATTCTTGCACTTGAAATGAAGTGTTAGTATTTTGGAGATCTTGCTTTTTTAAATTATTGTTCCCTAGATATTTAGACATTCATAAAAGTGAATGTTGCATATGGGCATCCCATCCCACCATCAGAAACGGTAAAATATCAGAGATTAGTTTCTTTTTCTTATTGTTATATTATTCCACACATACTGTATAACACTGCTATGGTTTCTCATATTTTGTACCAATCATTCACTGATAACAATTTTGCCATTTATTGATACTTCACCATTAGAATGTAATACTGAAATTATATGAATATTTTAACTGTTGATTAAAATAGTACAAAGGCTATTGTTACACTCAGATTCCACTTGTAGGCTTCTGGTTTCCTCCTCTGAGAAGGGAATACTTGACTAGATTAATGTTTGTTTAGATAATTACATTTGTAGGAGCTTCAATGAAATAAATGAAATATAAAGTTTAATTGTACATTGTTTATTTATTTTTAATTAATTAGGCTGCCTAATTCCAATGTGACTCTGAATTCATAGAATATTAATTTAAAAATACAAAATCATAAGCTCTTTTTTCTATATAATTTTTATTAAAACAAGAAGATAGAAACTAATGCAAATCTAGTATAAAGTAAGAAAGAAAAAAGCAATCAAAGCAAAAAATACAATAAAAGAATTGAAAAAAAATAAGAAAGAAAAAAGATATATATCTTTGTACATATTGAACTTGCCACAGTAATCATATATTGAAATAATCATCCCTGGCTTTTTTCTATTCATTAATCCTAAAAGGAAAAGTTGTGGTTTCAATTGAATATTGATCTTTAAAATCCTCTATATCAAAGTGTGCATTTGAATCCATTTTTTAGCTTTTTTACCAGTCTACCAAGCATGATAAAATGTCACAAAACCACAAGCTCTAAAATAAAAGCCATGTACCATGCAAAGAACCCACACCTATTCTAGTCCAATGATAGGCTAGAAATTAGGTTTTAAGGAAATATTTTGAACAAGTCAAAGCTAGACAAATTTCTGGGAAAGAATGTTCTTCCACAGGGCAGATGCTGCAACAGAAGACACGTTTATTAAGTCTCATCATATGGCACTGTTTAAGAGATAGGACCAGAAGCACGCCAACTCTGTCTGATCATACAGGATGAGTAAAAACTATGGAAGACAGAAGATGGTTCATATAACCAGACCCTATGAACAATTTTTAGGTAATAATTCAGATCTTGAATTGTACCCAGAAGCTTATTAGGATTCAATGCCGCTCATGAAGCAGTAGTTTTACTTACATAACTGCCAATATTGCTTTATTCTGAACCAGCTGCAACTAACAATTGCTTTCCAAGGGCAAATCCATGTAGAATTGCATTGGTTTAATGTAGGGTTTGTAAATAGCCAAATCCATGTAGAATTGCATTGGTTTAATGAAGGGTTTGTAAATAGCCATCTTGAAAGTTTTACTTAAACATTGACCCCTCAAGATGAGCTGTAGTTTGCACTTCATTTTCATAAAAGTTCAAATGAATCATCAAGTCCAGTCTCCTAGACATTTATTGAGGCAACCCAGAATCTAATGTTAGCCTTAACACAGATCTGCTTAGCCATTGGTGGAAAACTGGATAAATTGCAATGAATAAAAAGGAAGAAAATGTGCTCCTGTTCTTTTTCTTTCTGTTCTTCCCATGGCTTGTACATCTAAGACATAAAACCACTGTTTATATTGAACAAAATAGGCAGCAAAATACCTTGACTCGTTATCTTTCTCTAACCGGGAAATTGTTAGGCACAGGAGTTGCAGCTGTAATGGTAGCAGGTCTCTACAGTACTAGAAAATTGCTTGCATATACAGTAATAGTTAATTCTTTTCCATTTGTTGGACTACTTAGTTCATCATTTGGGAACTGGTTCATTTGGATTGCTACTTAATTCTGATACTGTGACAACTATTGCAAATCTCATATAGTCAAAAGTAAATACCCTGATAACCAGATTGGTTCCTTAGCAAAACAACAATAAGGTGGAAATTGTTCCTACTATTCAAAAGAGAGAGATATCATTGCTTCATTTGGGTAGGAGAAAGAGGTACAAATTCAAATGTTAGTTTCACTATAAATAAGACTTGTATTTGATGCACAGCAGTTATACTTACTTTCAAAATGCTTCATAACTAAATATTTCAGTTCACAGTAAATCTATTTTTAAGTTTTTGAATCTTTGGAAACTATTCTGTAAGGGTTTTTTTTCTAATTAGCTAAAATATTGAAGCAAGACACTGGTAGTTTAGTGAGCTGTCTGTGGAATTGCTGGAGTGTTGTAGTCATTGCGTAGATCCTTCTCTAGCTGTTTTTTCTAGAGTGATAATGGTAAGGAATGAAAACAGAACTGAAAGGATTCCCAAACTGGGTATCTTCTGACAATGCACACTTGGCTTGATTTCTCAGCTTGACTTGGCATCAGACTAACTGATGCAGCTTGGCTTGATTAAAATCTGTATAGCAAACAAGAATGAAGACACAATACATGATTGCCCACTGGGAGTATAAAGGACTTGGCTTCAAGGACTCAAGGTTTCTTCCTTCACAATTAATGAATGCTTGACATGGTCTTGCAGGCTTGGTTTTGGTATTATACGCACAAAGGAAAGTTAAACAGTTCTTAAAGCTCAGAGTTTGGACAGTGAATATACAAATTTCAAACTTGTGTGATATTTCCTTATGCAAAAGGCAGGTCTGTGTCCGTATATTTATATAAGAATCTGCATATGTGTTTGTTTGTATCTACATATACATGCTGAATAATTGTTTGTCTCAGATTATCAAATTATATTATCTTTTTTAAGAATGAGAAGAAAAAGAAACAATCAACAACACCTGGCACATTATCTGGTTTTGGATCTCCTCTTAAAAAATCTGAATGTCCAGCAGTTGTATCTAAACAATCAGCTTCACCTGCAACTCCAAAGTAAGAATGTTTTGCAAATTCTCATGTCGTCTGAGTAAGCTTAAATATATGCAGTTTTTATTTTACAGTGCATTGTTTTCATCATGCAGAGTAGAACATGTCATCTTTCTCTCTGCAGAAATGATCTGCATTCTTGTTGCCCAAGTTTATGCTTGATAGATTTATACTGAGAAAATAGCAACAGCAGTACTAAGCAGATACAGGTGCTATTTCTAGTTTTGGCTCTACAAATGTAAGCCAAACTATATGAGGTAACACCTGGAGCTTGCCAGTGAGAATGTCCTGACTCCCAAAAGTATTCAGCCACCTTGCTTAACAAGGGTCTTAAGATCCATTCCATCTGATAGAAGTCAAATTTTCCTTCTTCAAAATGACACTGGTGGTTGCAGTTATATTTAAAATAATGCCTCATTTCATTTTCTTCTTCTGTCCATGATTGCTTTAGCCAATCTCTCAACCTTGCCCTTGTCTCCCAAAATGTTGCCATTGAAATTACTGGTTACTTTCTCATCATCTTGTGTCCTTGCTCACATGTATACTCATGACTGAGGTCTGAGGCATGCTGTTATGTGAGCATAATAATCTCATTTTGTAGGACAGCATTAGCCTTATTGGCCCCATTAAAAAGGACTGTTATAAAAAATGTAACTCAATGTTTTCATCTCAGTGTGCTTTCCTCCCTTAATAAGCCTGTTTATATGTAATTTCATCAGAAAGCTGGCAACTTGTTAACTTGCTCATGATTTTGTTTGAGTGCATACTGCAAAATATACAAAGTAGGTATGCCAATATGTAGAAGCAAAAGAGTACAGAAGTTAGGTTTAGAGCAAAATTTCTCAGGAGACAGGTGTCAATTTTGTCAACAACTAAGACTTCCTCAGAGATGAGAAATATAAGCACTGAAATTAAACTAGAATGGGGATAAGTGGAATTGCATCTTTGAGTAGACAGCACATTAATGGCATCTTTCAACTATAGGATTTGGATTCTTACTTGCTTTGTGTTAAGAGATCTTTACTGAAATTCAGAGGTGGCACATGGTTGTGGTTAAAGTGAAGAAAGGAAACATCGGAAGGGTAGGAGACATGTTGGGCATTCCCTTCTTTAATTCAAGGGCACAGCAGTGGTCCACTTTAGCTATTGTCACAGATAACATTGCCTTTTTCCCATTTTCCAAATGCCAGAACCTGCCTGCTTGGACCAAACCTGGGTGTTTGGGATCTGTACCAAACACCTGAAGTGGTTATTGTGTGCACAGGATTCTTCCTTAATTATGTTTATAATTAGTTCAATTAGTGCAGTTTAGTGCAACTAATCCTATTATAAGAAGATAACTTTGAACTATGTTATACTGTATCGAAAAGATAACATAGAAGCAAAATTGTGTAGATGTGCAATTGGCCTTAAAGAGTAGAAAAATATGGTTTTTAACCTTTCTAGATACCACACAAATATCACTTGGAATCCCCTTTAACCATAGTTTCAGAACTGACTTGCAAAGCTGATCCGTGGTGCTTCAATTAGAAAATGACCTATTCAGTACCAAGATTGCATGAATTAGCCATGAAATCCTTTAGATTTTCCCCCCTAATGTTTTTCTTCAATATAATCTTAAAACAAACAATGCAAACAGACTAATAATTTATGTATATTCTGTTTTTGATATATTAATACGAAGGAATGCTACTTCATGCATAAATAGCTTTGATAAGAGATGTTTTGAATAAATTTTAAAAAGATAGATTGCTTCATTCCCACATCTTTATTTTTATCCTCTCCCTCTCTCCCCCCCTTCACACATACACATACATAAACACAGATGCACATTTATAAAATCTAAGTAGAAAGACATGCTATATTAAAACAAAAAATGGCTCTGCTATCAATAAATGATAGATAGATGACAAATAGGACAGTATGTGTGTATGTATTTGCTTAATATTGGAGCTGTTTTATATATTAATAGAAAAATGCCAATAAACATCTAAAACAAGTTTACAGGGTTAATCCAAGAATTTATCTTGTAGCTCATTTTGGATTTAAATGGTTGCCACTTATCAGACCTGTTTCCAGTTAAAGTTAGATATTTAGTACTTTCAATATATTCAGCAATGTTTTCACCTGAAATAACTAATTATCAGGCTGCATCCCCACACAAATTATATTTAAAGAAATTTTTATAACTAAGTGGATATAAACCCCATAATTGTATATCTGTCACAAATTCAATGTTTATCTCTTTAGATTATTGATTTTATTAATGATGTTAATAGTCATGGTATAGCCAATTGTTTCATGACATTGTAATATTGTTTTATCTGTTCTTAAGTGAATTGTATATAAAATCTGTATCTATTCTGTGTTGTCTTTTTGTAAAAAAAAATACAAAACCAGCTCAATTCTATCTTCCCTTGTGCTATTTTTTAGCTTAATGTTTCATTCATAACCTGATATAAAAGACTGAGAAAAACAGTCAAGGCTATGATTAATTATTATTGACTTGATTTTGTTTATAAGGCAAAACTGAATTATTTGAAATCTATGTTTTAGATCAGTCTCAAAGACTTATCCACAGTCTCCCAAAATTAATAAAACATATCCAGCTTCTCCTGTGAAAAATCGTACAACTTCAAACTTGAACCAAGGAACTCCTAAAAAAAGGACAGCAAAAGTTAAAGACAGTCAGCGGGAAAATATTAGTCAAAAAATTCAAGCATCACCAGCTGAAGCTGTAAATCAGTCTAGTGCTGAAAAATCTTCTATAGGAAAAATGGAAAACACTGAAGGTAGATTCTCATTTAGCTCAGTTGAATATTATTTTACATGATTAGTTCTGTCACTAATATTTTGGGGGGAGGGAGGAGATGTTAATTTAAACTTTACCATCAATAATTATTTTGTACTATATCCCTAAGAAATTATTCACAGAATTTTGCTAAAGAATGTAAACTATGCAGATAGCATCTAGGAGATTAACATTAATTAAAATCAAGAATGCATATTTATAAATATAATACATATTTCTGACATTTCATTGACTAGAAAATTCAGCCATCAGGATAATATTGTGTGCCTTTCTATTGCACATATAACTTGTTTCCTGCCTGCAGACTAATATTCAATTCAAGAACATATTTTTAGGGAAACATGTAGCAGGGACTACTGATGCGGAAGAAGCAACTAGAATTCTAGCAGAGAAGAGACGTCAGGCTCGACTTCAGAAAGAACAAGAAGAAAAGGAAAGGCAAGAAAGAGAAAAACTTGAGAGGTATCCTGCTCTCCCTATATTAATAACTATAACCTCTTAGCTGTCAGATGCAGACATGTGCAAATTAAGAGTATGTACTTCACATATTTAATTAGAAATATGCAACACCTCTCTTTATATTCTTCTAGTTCTGTTACCTTGTTATTTGGAACCAGTTCTTAATGATATATTAAATAGAAGAGAACATAAATGTACTCCCAACAATATATTGTGGTGTTTTGAAGGCTAGAAAAAGAAGAGCTGAAAAGAAAAGCAGAGGAAGAGAGGACTCTACTGGAAGAAAAGGCTCATAAAAGAGAAGAGGAAAGGAAATTGGAAGAGGAATTAGCAAAAAAAAAAGCAGAAGATGAAACAAGAAAAAGAGCTGAAGAAGAACGCAAACTGAGAGAAAAGCAAGAAAAAGAATGGCAAGCTATGCTTGAGATACAGGTATGGTGATCTAATGGTTCAGAGCATGTAGTTTTCTTTATTTTCAAGGTGCAACATTTAATATAATGAATTGAATGTTCAGAGCTGTTGTAAAATATAATGAATCCAGATGAAGAATCTATATTTTCTTTTAATTTTCCTTTGCTTCTGTAAATACTGCATATACCTTATCCTTAGGTATATGATGCATAAAATCTTTTTATGTTTCATATCTGTGTTTACTTAATACTAGAAATGGAATATTGCAGTTTGGATCAAACTATATAGTGTGATGCAGACTCTGAAGGTAACAGAATGGAATATATGAGAAGTTATACAGAAAACACTGAACCTTTGATATTATTTGCATTCCTCTTTAAATGACAAGTTGTCTTAATGCTACCAAAATGTCCATGCCTGGATACAGTTCAAATGTCTGTCTTTTGAAATTGCCTTGACAGATCAGACCTTATGTTTAAATGTTTTAATCCTAATCCTGTTTTAATTGAATCAGTAGGCAAAGACTACAGTTTATACATTAGAGGACACATTTTCCCTCTCTGGCTTCTTCAGGTTAAGCCATAGAAGAGTCTCTGCTTTCCGTTGTGCTATATTTTGGGGGAAACTAATGGCACAGATATGTGTATTCCCTATATGCAGTAATTACCAGGCAGGTAATGGGAAAATGTTCATTATTTTCACAAATGTTTGTGTCAGTGCTCACAAAGGTATGTACATAATGCTAGCAGAGAATTTGAATCTAATTCTATTTCAAAAAAATTAACAAGAATTTTCATGAGTCTGGGTTGCAAGCCCAACGCCCATTCCCCTGCAATTTTCCTATACAGGATATTGTTTCACCCCATCTAATTCACTCCCTCCCTACATTGAGGAATGCAATGGGATTTTGAGGGGGTAATTCCCGAAGAGACTCTGAGATAGTGATAGAACACAGAATGCGTTTTGATGGACACGTGCTCCACGTAAGTGAGCAACATCCAGCAAACACCACAATCAATTGAGTATCACCAAATAGAGAAAAAGAGGAAAGCTAAAGAAAACCTGGCACCAAACATTTCAGGAAGATCTGAAAAACCAACATTAAAAACATCAGTCTTAAATGGAAGGATACGGAGACTATTGCTTCAGACTGAAAATTGTGGAGTATGCTTGTAGCCCAATGTGCTTAACACAGGATCATATTAATAATAATAGTAATAATAATAAGTTTTAATTATTAATTAATAATTAAATAAACAGTAGTAATAGAAGCCCTTGGAGCAATACCCAAAGGGTTGCTTAGATACAGTACATGGAAATTTTGAACTTATCAGACTTGAATATTCTGACTTTGCAAAAAACCACCTTACTTGGAACAGCCTATATCAGGGGTGTCAAATTGCTGGTCCACGGGCCGGATACATCACCAGGAAACCGCGCCCACCCCATTGCCAGCAATGGGGAAAAAGCTCTGATACGTTGTGTGACCTCGTAAGTTTGACATACTGTACTCAGACGTTACCTTAACAGCTCTTAGGTCCTTGGTTAGGACTTGAACTGTTAAGTTTTTACCAGTACCAGAGTGTGAATCAAATTGAAAATTAAATCTTTAATAACAACAACTTGTTGGCTTATATTTAATTAGAAAGAAGCAGCAGAAGCTAAAGCACGAGAGGCAGCTGAACATTTACGTTTAGAAAAGGAACAAATTATGCAGCAGATAGAGCAAGAAAGACAAGAACGAAAGAAGGTAACAATTTTATTCAAATCAAATCTTGTTGCATTGTTATTTTACATTGTTCCATGACTATGCGAAGGCTGCTGTAAGAAAGGAGCTGTCAACTACAAAAAATACATACGATTTAATTACATTCTCAGTATGAAATGCAATAACTAAATTACAAGCTCTTTTCAGAATTAATTTTTTAAAGTTTACTAGAACTATTAACAATTGTGTTATTTTCTGCATCTTACAAAAAAATGCAAAGCTGGAAAAAATTATGCATGTGGTAATTATAATTGTAATTAATTTGGTAATAGAAGGGTGTTGGCATTACTGATTTGACCATTTTATTATTGTTATATACTGTACATAATCCCTATGTTGCCTGGGGAGAGGTGGAAATTTTAAAGTAACATTTACAAATCATTATAGTACTTCCACCAAATTAGAACTAAAAGAAGGCATGCTAGAGATGCCAATAACAATTGGAGCTTTTTGGAAGAGGTGCCAAGAATATAAATAACAAATAGTGATGGCTTTATGATCTGATTATATGTTTGTAGAATCCTGTACATTAATTCAAAACTTTCTGGAAAATGACATTTTTTTCCACATCATATACTTCTTTAATCTCATTAAATGAGGAAAGCAAACTTTTTTCTCTCATTTCAGCGAATAGATGAAATAATGAAAAGGACAAGAAAAAATGAAATAGCAGAAATCAAGGTATTAGAAAAAAAGTTATTTTAATAGAAAATGCAGAATGTTGTAATCCGGTTCATCCAGAAATCCTCATATTATTCCCCAATAGAATGACTAGATAATTTCTTTCTTGTCTCTGTTGTACGTATTCACTGTAAAGGGAAGAGTTAAACTGTCTTAGGGCTATAATGTTTAATATATGAAGTAACTTTCTTCCTTATAAGTGGGAAAATAAACTGTGAAGAATTGTTTTAGGATGACAGATGATAATGGGAGGAAAATCAAAATTCTTCCTTTGCTGTTTTTCCCTTCCAAATCAGTCAGATTATGTATGGGGATGAGTTGTGGCTAATTCTTACTTGTCCAAGGTGTGCTACTTTCCTTCAATACAACTGATTTAATTTGAAGTTCTTTTCAGTATTATATAGTCAATGCATAATAATAAAATTGAAAGCTATTGGCTAAAAAACCTGAATACATACTTCTTTGTTGATTGTGTTATAATTTTTTTTTCCAACAAAATTTTTATTGGTTTTTATTTAACATGGTGGCGAGGCCATCAATTAATCAAAACAAAATCATACAATTCAAATTATTTCAATATAATTAACTCAGTTATACGTATACATAATCTATTATTATTTTAATGTATCCTACTTCCCCCTTAAGTCAATACTATTAACTCTATTTCTATACTCCCTCCCACCCCCATCTCCCCCTAACCCCCCCAGACTTCCCAGAACTGATTACAGGGTTAAGCATTCATCTTCCCAAGTCTATATAAAACTACCCAATATAAACTAATCTAATATAAACATACTTTAACTCATAAAAAGATAATCAAATATAAGCTAGTATAATCTATCTAAATATAGCTAATCCATCCTCTCCAATCCCTTAATCATACAAGAAACTTTGCCATATCTTCAATTTATCAATTATATATAATACATTCCATCACCCCTACAATTATATATAATATATCATCACCCCTACAATTAATACCATAATCAAATATTTATTATCTTTTAAAATAATAAGAAAAAAGGATATATCAGTTTTATTAGTCTAAACCATTTTTTTTCTCTAAACAAAACCTTATTTAATTTCATTACAAGATAATAAACAATAATGTATCTCCACTGCTTCCCTTGATATACAATACTATAATTTTCCATGTATAACTATTTCTTTAAAATTACATCCCTAAGTATTAGTTAATCATATCAAAAGTAACATCTCTTAGCCACTAAAATTCAGAAACCCCTTGTAATTCCACAATTCCACCGATATACCCCATTTCCTCCTCCATGAATTCTTTAAAATTAATCCCTTAATCTCTCAAACAAAAAAACCTGTATAATTTCATTACAAAATACTCTTAAGAAATAAGCAATAATATCCCCCAACTGCTTCCCATGAGATGCAATACTATAATTTTTCATTTCTATAAGTATTTCTTTAAAATTACATCCCAAAGTCACAGCTAAGTCCATCATTGCCTCTTCTCTGTATCCTTGTAAATTTTCTTTAGTTGTTTCCAATCCAGTTTCCGCTTTTGCAGCTATTTCTTCCACTTCTCCCTCCTTCCATAAAGAAAAATCCAAATCTTCCTCTTGAATCATTTCCAGTCCAATTTCCACTTTTACAGGCTCCACTTTTTCCTCCATTCCGACCTCTATGTAATCTGCAGTACCATACGAAGCAGATATTATATTTCAAAACCTTTTATAAATCTTCAAACGAAGCCATCGGTGAGGATAAAGAGATGAATTCAAAATTAGACTGTTGAAAATCTTTAAACAAAGCGGAAGTTCCATTAAACAAAGCCATTTTTCAAGCTTCTTTAATCCAAGCCTCGGAGAAAAAAAAAAGGGGGGGGGGAGAATCCAAAATCCAAATCCAAAATTCTCTCCATTAAAAGAAAAAAAAATTTAGTCACCAAAACTTTCCATAAGCCCCAAAAAAATATGTCAATGTTTCAATCCTAAGCCAAGGGGTAACAATTTCCCTCTTCATTCAGCGCTACAGGAAAGTGAAAGTTAAAAAGGAAAGTCACTCTCATCTATAGAAAAACGGCAAACCGCAGCCATTTTTTTTCCTCATTTCAACTTAACTTTCAAGAAGATGTTAATAAATTGAGTTAAAGTCTTAAGTTGCTCAAGTCCAGTTTCCCCTGGTCAGTTCCGTCCGCTTATTATATACTCACAATTCTCTATAATTCGCAGAAGTGGAGGCAACGACTGGCTTTGTTCCCAAAAAAAGGGAACAAAGGCGCTTGGGAGATGGAGATTTCCCGGACTCCGGGGGAGTACCCAATTTCGCTCTCCCAAGATAAAGGGAGAGCTTTGGGACTCTACTCCTATCCAGGAATACTCACCTCGACCCCTTCACCCGGGGCACAAGGTTCCAAGCCGCTGAACAGCTGTTGGTCGCTGTTCATGCTGGCTCTGACGCCTTCCCATGCGGCCGGCTCTAAAAGAGCCGCCATCGGCGCGCCGTCCCACTGGAAGTCCGATTATGTTATAATTTTTTTAAGAGAACTGATGAGTTGAGATACAGTACTGGATTCTTTGGTTATATATGTAGTATATATATTGTAGCTATATATAGACGCATAAAGGACTTCTGAAGTATAAGACAAGAGCTCTGTTATTCCTACTCCTCATATCACTCCTTATTAATCTTAGCTTTAAATATATAATAGTGGTAAAACAACCTTTCTTTAATTCCAGTCAACATTGTCAGCCTTTCTATGTAGAATTATAATTTTAAAAATTTAAAGTTATCTGATTGAAGCAGTTTTATCTAGCCCAGGGGTAGGCAACCTTGGCTCTTTTATGACTCATGGACTTCAACTCCCAGAATTCCTGAGCCAGCATGGCTCAGCTTGGAAACTTCTCCCTTTCCCCTCAGCATAGCTGGCTCAGGAATTCTGGGAGTTGAAGTCCACAAGTCATAAATGAGCCAAGGTTGCCTACCCTTGATCTAGCCCCTACCCCAGTTCTACCTTTATTTCATGCCCCTAGTGGCTAGGAGGAAAAATGTAGGATGATTAAAGAGTGTCCCTAATGCAACCCTATTTTTGTGGACCAACTTCAGGATTTATTTCTGCAAAGAAATTGAAGACTTGGTAGCTTAGTATAGTTCCAGAAAATACTCTGGCCGTTTTGGATTAAAATTGCTTCCCTCTAAACCTGGTGATAATCAATAACAGAATATGCTACATTGTCCATGGTACATTTAAGTGAGCTAGGTGACTAATGACAGATAATGTATTGGTGTTGTTTGTTAAAGATACTATTAGTTCATCTTTTACTGGCATTATTATGTCTATGTTCCCTTTAAAATCATATTATGATTCATCACACATTCAGCCACATGTTTAAATTTGATTTGGCATTTTTAATCCACCTATCAAATTCTTTCTAAAGATGTGGAATAATTATTATTAAAATGTATTACAACTGCCCAACTGCAATAGACTCTGGACAGTGTACAAAATAAAAAAAAATAAAAACAGATAAAACCTAACCCACACAGCTCAGACTAAATCTAATAATCTAAATCTAATTTAAACAGTTAAAAATGACACAAATCAGAACAAAACAGCCCTCCTGACCCCCCCAAAATAACAGCAAACCGTTAGCCTGGAACCAAACCATGTTTTAAGAGTTTTCTAGAAGCCTGGAACAGAGTGAGATAATTTTTTTAAAGACATTTATTACAATAGCAGATAACATTTAAACCCTATTGAACTCTGCCACATATTTAATTTGAAAAGGATTTATATCTAAAAGGATTTATATCTAATGCATCTATGCATTATATGCAATGTAATTGTATGTACTGTGTTTGATGATAACAGAAAGAAGATACAAAATCAGATGAGCCAAGAATCTTGAATGTGGATCAATATCCCAACTCACTTACCCTTAGTCAAGCAGGTAAAATGTGTAATTTTGGTCACACCTGCATACTAATAATCACTCAAAATCCATACCTTCATGAAAGGTGTTGGTTTTATGCTTTCTCATCATATATTCACAAAGCTGAATTTAGCTTATTTAGGATGTTATTCTAGGACCTTACTCTGTAGCTTTCCCATACATACTTTGTTTACTGTTTGTGTTGTTTTTCATTGTTATGTCTACCTTTCTTCTTCATTTTTGAGTTTCTCTTATTGTTCGGGATTTGGTAGTGCATGATGTAATTTTAATAAGCAAACCATCAGCCTTGTTGGGTTTTTTTGCAATACCAAGGAGAACTGTTACTCTTCTCATTTGCTACAGTAACCAGAATTTATGCAACTCAGAGATGTTTATGTGTTCTCCTGTGTAGGGGGGGTGGTCCTTCTCAACTCCAAGAAACAGTGTACTAGAGGAACTGTGGCATATTTTCATGTGGAAGTGTGTGTGTATATGTGTATGCATACACACACAAAAATGATAAAAATGAAGTGAAGTTATTTAGGCAGTGGGTGCTGTAGTTGCAATGTTTCCAATCTAAACAAGAAACAGTAACCCAGTTGTATTGCTGGTTAGTCCCCTGAGACATTTGGGGCATCTGGCAAGCAAAGAAATTATGCTTTGCAAAAATTCAGAGCACAAGAAACAGTGCTACCTACCTGCTCTGGCCAGTAATGATCTGTTTCCTAAAAGATATACCCAGAAAGTAGTCTTCTTCCTGGTTTAGTTTGATTAAATGAGGAAGATATTCTAGATCAGCTCTGCTCCTCCTTATAGTGAGTTAGGACTCAGTCTGCACATTGTTATTTAAGTAATATTAGTATGCATGTATGGGAAAAAGTGAGGGAAAAATTATTTGATTCCTGCTTATTTTGTACATTTGCCCACTGACAAAGGATCAGTCTATAATTTTTTTTATAATATTTTTTTAGTTTTCTAATTTTACAACAGAAAACATAAACCAAGAAGAAGGGGCTAAAGGGAAAGAACAGAGACAAACTAGAACAACTAAATCCTAAATATAATTGAAGAAGATGGAAAAGGACAATGGGATACTCTCAATAAATATAAATGGATTAAATTCCCTCGTAAAGAGGAAAAAACTCTTTACATGATTACAAAAATTAAAAATGGATATAGTTTGCCTACAAGAAACACATATTAAAAGACAATATTATAAATCTCTGGAGTGCCTGAAAATTGGGAAACTTTATTTCTCATTAGCACAACAAAAGAAAAGAGGAGTAGCTTTATATATGAAAGAAACAATGAATCCTAAACAAATCTACTTAGATGAAGAAGGAAGAATACTAATGGTAGAAATAACGATAAATCAAAAACAGACATTGATGGTAGCAATTTACGCACCGAATAACAAACAAGAATGCTACCAAAGATTACACAATAGTGGAAATGGAGTACCAAAATACTTGTTTAGTAGGAGATTTTAACGCAATTGTAGATGGAAAGTTAGATTATAGGAGTAGTAAAATAGGGGAAAAAGGAAGGAACATTTTGCCTAAGGCTTTTTTCAGAATGGCAGAAGAAATTTGTGTACACGATATATGGAGAGAAATAAATCCTAAGAAATCCCAATATACATTTTATTTAAACAGCCACAAATCATGGTCTAGAATTGACATGATATGAATATTCCCTGAATTAAGAAGGGATATACAAAAAATCGAGATAGAAACTAATGTATGAGCAGACCATAATTCGATAAAGATGACCTGGAGAGGAACAAAGAAAAAAGCAAGATGGACTTTAAACCAATTCTTATTGAAAAAGAAAGAATTTATACAAAAATCCGAAAAGGAAACAGAATTTTTCTTCAAAAAAAATAACAAGATACATCACTCCAAAATGTCTGGGATATAGCTAAAGCATATTTTATAGGAGTAGCTATAACCTATATGGCGAAAAGATGAACGACAAAAAACAACAACAAATTAAGCTTAAAGAGGAACTTACAAAACTAGAATTAGAACTACAAAGAGACCCACAAAAGAAAACTCTTAAAAAAACAAATGGAGATAATAAAACACAAATTAAATCTAATAGAAGCTGAAGAAATGGCTCAACAAATCAAAAGAGCAAATCAAAGGAATGGAGATAATAGATGAAAAGTACAAACTACAAGCATTCGCAGATGACCTGGTATTTATATTGGAGGGTCCGTTAGAGAAAGTCCTAAATTATTTGCAAAGATTGAAGAATTTGGAGAAGTAGGAGGACTGAAAATTAGTAGAGAAAAGACTAAAGTTATAATTAAAAACCTCACAGATAAACAAAAAAACCCAACTATCAGTAAAAAGAAACCTTCAAATAGCTAAGAAAGTTAAATACTTGGGGATATATTTAACAGCAAGATGTGCAACAATAAAAGAAGATAATTATGTAAAATTATTAAAACAAATAAAACTAGATTTGGAAAAAATGGAAAAATCTACAATCCTGGGAAGAATAGCAACGGTGAAAATGAACATTTTACCAAAACTACTCTTTTTATTTCAAACAATACCAATAAAAATTGACAAAAAATTTTCAATGAATTAAATACCGTATTTTCCGGCGTATAAGACGACTGGGCATATAAGACGACCCCCAACTTTTGAGAAGATTTTCAGGGTTTAGAAAGTCGTCTTATACGCCAGAAAATACGGTATGTTATTCAAACCACAACTTAAGAATGATTCATAAGGCCTGTTCTGTTACATCTTTTAGATATCCGTTGAAAATCTCATCACTGTAGTGTTTTCTGGATTTTGTTGTTGCTTCTATTTTCTTTTCCTCTTCCCCAAATTTATTATTATTTATACCTGTATTTTGTACATCACTTTGAGATGATATAGGAAGCAATACTTAAGATTCATCATTTTTGTGCCTTTCAGTCATTAGTAAGATAAATAACAACAAAAACAAAGATCTGCAAACCCAGTCATAGACTGTGTCATGGCAGGCAGGTGCCACTAGAAAGTTGCATTAGGACAGAGGAAGGGAGGCTGATCTTGTGAATGTTTTTTTCCTATTCCTTCTCAAAAATCACCCGGAAAAAAAATACCTTTTAACATTATTGGAAAAGTCCTCCACCCAATTTGACTGTAGGAGGGGGAGCCATCGCTACCATCCTTCCTCAGTTGACCCCTCTCCTGAAAATGGTTTTCCTCTTCCAAGTGGGCATCCCATTCTATCAACGGAGGCGAGGTTCACCAGAAGGCAAGTTTGAAGCTCAGAGGAAAATGCTGATTCCTTTTCTCCCTCGCTTTCCTCTCTGGCGACTCTCATCTGCGGCGGAAGAAGGGACCCAGGTAGGCCGCGCTGTTGCTGCGGTTTCTATGCCTGCCCTGCCCTGCCTTGCCCCGCCACGTTGTAAGTCAAGAATTTGGAGGCGTGAGCAGGCCAGCAGCCGGTTCCGCGATTAGTTCGGGTAAGGCGGCCGCGGCTGGGCGGTCCTTCTCTGCCTAACTTTTATCGCTGCTTCGGTCTGCCCCTGCTTGCCCTAGGGCTCGCGGGGAGAGCCAGAGGGAGGGCGCTTCTCTCTGCGGTATCCGGCGAAGTTAGCTGGAGGGGAGGGAGGCCCTAGGAGAGGAGCGGTGTCACTTTACCGCTTGTTCGTGCTGTATTAACGCCCCAGAAGTATTTCCTTTAGCGGTCACGGTGGAGTCGTGGTGCATTTAAGACGAATCTTCGTGGGTCGCGATTGCATTTGCCAATGCAGTGAACCGAGGAGAGTGGCGCGCTCTCAATTGGAACCCCACGAGCTTAAGCCAACAATTTCAAAGTACCGTATTTTCCGGCGTATAAGACGACTGGGCGTATAAGACGACCCCCAACTTTTGAGAAGATTTTCAGGGTTTAGAAAGTCGTCTTATACGCCGGAAAATACGGTACATTGATATTGAAATTTATCTGACAAGGAAAAAAAGCTAGAATCAGACTGAAAATGTTACAAGAAGCAAAAGAAAACGGAGGCTTTGGCCTACCAGACTGGGTCTTGTACTATCAAGCAGCCGCACTAACATAGTTAAAAGAATGGATAACTCTTAGAAATAAAAGACTATTATATCTAGAAGGGCATGACCTACAACTTGGATGGCATACTTTCCTATGGTATTCACAAATACTTTCAAAACCACTATGTAAGAAATGCACTGCTTTTGACATGGGAAAAGGTAAAATCAAGAACTTACGGTACATGAAAATACCAGGATGGATTTCGACAATGGAGGCGTTTGAACACCCAAACGTAATCAATTATGAGAAACTTGTGACTTATAAAGATATTTTGAATACTGATGGGAAACTACAAACAGAACAAGAATTGGAAGAACAGGGCATTTAGCTATCATGGTGGCTACACCTGCAAGTGCAAATGAGATATGAGAAAGATGCAAAAATATATGGTTTTTACAAAGACCAGATGTTAGACCAGATACTATTGTCATCAGATGACAAATTGATTAAGAAACTGTGCAACTTTCTGTTAAATTTAAAGTTGGAAATGCAGACAAAATCCAGGCACATATTATCATCTTTGGTGGACATGCCCTAAAGCAAAGAACTATTGATCAAAAATACATAGGTGGCTAGAAAAGATGATAGGAGCACATGTAGACTATAAACCGGAATTATTTCTTTTAGGCATAATTTCAGAAAATTATGATAAGAAATGTGTATACTTAATATTACATATAGTAACATCAGCAATAATTATATTTGCTCAATACTGGAAAAACGAAGAAATACCACCTGAAGAAGACATAATTAAGAACATTTTGGACTGTGCAGAAATGGATAGGCTCACATTGAAATGAAGGGGAAGTAACATTCAGAATACTTTCAAACATGGGAAAATTTGTATAAATGGTTAGAAAAACGGAATAAAGGGTAGGAATGGAAATTGTACTACTATTAATGTCAAACACATAAACCCAAACGTGTTGCTTATTAAATACTAAAAGTGTTACTGTAAAAAAATTAATAAAATATACATAAAATACTTATTTCACTCATTAAAATGCAAATCAATTTATAACTTTTTTGAAATACATTTTTCTGGATTTTTTTTGTTATTCTGTCTCTCACTGTTAAAATAAACCTACCATTAAAATTATAGACTGATCATTTCTTTGTCAGTGGGCAAATGTACAAAATCAACAGGAAATCAAATTTTTTCCCCTCACTGTATATGGAATGATAACACAGTGACCTCTCTGGATTTAATTAATTTGTTAATTGACTTTGAGTGTCCCTATCTACCTCATCCAGGAATAAAAGATTATAGAAGCTGCGTCAGTGATGGAAATTATAGAGAAGCACAAGTTTTCTTACTAGATATGCTAGGTTAGCAGTAAGTACCAGGAGTAGCTAGACCTAGGGGAAGGAGGGAGGGAGGGAGAGAGGAGAGAGAGAGAGAGAGAGAGAGAGAGAGAGAGAGAGAGAGAGAGAGAGAGAGAGAGTATCATATCTGCAATCTGGTTTATCATGCAGTAAGATTGGCACAATTTATACTGCTTGACCTACTTGAAACAGTTAACTTTTCTGTTCCTCCCACAGGACTAGAGCTGGGAATGCTCTACAGTGAGGAATCCAAGTCTTTTTTATTTTGCAGAAACTATTAAGACTCATTGCCCTTGGCCCCAGTTGTCTGGCAATTTTGTATTCTGTCCTAGCCTTCTTTCGTGTAACACCATCAAAACAATTTATTCTGTTGAAAGCTGCCTCTTTCTCCCAAACTGTGAGAGGCCTAAAACAGACCTCAGAGGTCAGCAAGAGAAAATATTATTAGCAACAGTGTTTATAAATAAATCTTACATAGTGGCTTTATGAGGAGTTCAAGGACTTGCCTGCTGGCTAGATAATTTTATAGCCTTTGTAGTTCTAATGACATGGCGAAAACTCAGATTAGCTATTAAATATTATTGTTTAAGACTGTCCAATGCTTCAGATTTGAGGGGAAATCTTATTTTCTCAACAACTGAAAGAAACAGTGTCTTCTTCAGAATTGTGTGACTGTTCTTTGCAACTGCATCTGATCCAAATAAAAGGTGTTCTTTGTTTAAGGAACAGTTGACAAGTGCTATGTGCATACCTATGCACTCTAAAGAACCTTTTTTCCCTTTGAATCCAAAATGTTGCACAGCCTAGTAAAGCAGTGTTTACTTTTTACTGGAGTTACAAACTTTCTTCACTTAAGGAGCCCCTGGAATGCCAGGAAGACCTAGTTCTCTATAATTTATAAATATTTATGTAACACTTCTGTGATGACAGATATTCTTCTTGTAGTAGCAGATATCAAATTAAATGTTCAATTTGCCCACTAGTCATATAGGAGTCTACCTAGCTTCAGTTACAGGTAATCCCTGAGTTACAAGCGTTCACTTGACGCTCATTCAAAGTTACATGATGAGCCCCCCCTAGTGCTTACGAGCAAGTTATGAAGTTATGAATATTGCAGCACCACGGCAGTTGTTCGTCCTTATGAGTGACCGCAGTGGCTCTGCAACATTCACCCTGGTTATTCCCTCCCCATCCCCACCCTGGGTCTCCCTAGGGCTAGGCACTAGGCCTTCAATACTCAACCTACGAAGATTGAGATCCTTCACTTTCTTGGCTGCTCCAGGCCTTTGGTGCGTTTGCAGAGAATGGAGGCCTAAAGTAACGCAAGATCACGTGAGATCAGTGGGGTGAGATCTCACGCTACTGATCTCACATGATCTCATGGTACTTTAGGCCTCTGTTCTCTGCAACAGAGAACAGAACTGAAGCTGGGGGATGCTTCCATGTGCCTCTGGAGGCCTTTTCCAGGCCACTGCCGCCCAGATCTGAGGCCAGGGAATCCTTCCGTGCCCCCCCATGGCCCGATCCAGGCTCCGGAGGCCTTTTCCAGGCCGCTGTGGCCCGGATCTGAGGCCGGGGGATGCTTCTGCGCCCCACTGTGGGCCGATCCAGGCTCCAGACGCCTTTTCCAGGCCACTGCCACCCAGATCTGAGGCCGGGAAACACTTCCGCTTCCCCCCGTGGCCCGGTTTGGGCTCCGGAGGCCTTTTTACAGGCCCAATCAGGCCTCAGGGTGGCTGTGGACGTGTTCACCAACCTTAGATCTGGGTGTCAGTGGCCTGGAAAAGGCTCCATTACACTCATAACTCGAGGACTACCTGTATTCTAACATAAGGGCAGACAGAACTAAGTTACTTCCTTTGGTTAACTGATATTTGCATTCTTTTTCTTCGTCCTTTTTGTTTGTTCATTTAAACTAGTCGCATTAATGTCATTTACCACAGCCCCTAAAAACTGCTCCAGTTTTGCAACAAAGTGCTTTTCCTGAAATAGTTATAGCACTGTTTTATAGCTCTTCCCCAAAATTGAAGCAGCTACTTCATATATTTTCAGTACCATTCATTAATAGTTTTGAAGGCATGACCATGGAGAGAAGGTATGCAACCAGACTAGTGCATTCATTTCTTGCACTGTGTCTAAGAGGAAATTTTTATTTATCCATTCATTTATTTATTTTCACATTTTTTAACTGCCCAGCTCCCTCAGAGATGTATGAAGTTGTATAAAAATTCTCATTCTTGTCTTTGCCTTTTTTTCTCAAAGCTGTATTCAGAATATGAGTACCCAAACAAGCAGTCTCAGTTTAGAAGTTAGGTATACTGCTTTTGAACATACTATTGGAGGATGCTTTCATCCACTGTAGAAAAACAGGTGATTGTATTCTTCTACAGCAGATGGAAGATATTTACCCTGGGTGGAGATGTCTGAGTGCTGGGAATGTAGCAATTCCTGCTACTTATGGTAATTCTGCTTTTAATGAGTGTAGCCTGAGTTCTAGTAGAGACTTGAGAGTTGGTTTGGAACACCCTTTCTCAACCTGGCTGCCCTCAAGTCATGTAAACCTTGTCTTCCAGAATTGCCCAATCAATGTTGCAATTGCTGGTAATATAGGTTTTAAAGTCTACACCTCTCAAGAATCTCCAGATGTGGGAAGATTGGTTTGAAAGAATTATTGCCTGTTTGATGTAATGTTTATCTATATATTGGGTGGGGATTTCTCTTACATAAGAAAATGTATGTATGATTTGCATAAGGCCTACCAATTGAAATTAGTGGGAGGACCAACTCACTTTTTATCCACCTGAAAATTAATCCTCTTGCAATAAATTCAGTTTTTAAAAGAGAAATATTGAACACACACTGATGATATGGGGCTCCAATGACTTAAAGCCTGTCATTATGTATTAAATGTATTATATGAGCATGATTTTCATGTTAGAATGATATTTTGAGAAATTGAAAGGCTTTTAATCCTGGAGAACACATACATAACGGTTGTCTTTCTCCAACAATTTCTTTTTTCCAATCCATCTATTCTTAGTGGCTAAATCTCTGCTATTAGATTCTCCTTTTATAAGGGGAAGAAAAAGGAAGATTAACTGTAAAGGAAATGGAGGGAGAAATAAGAGAAGCTGCTGCTTTTACTTTCAAATTTCACTGGGAATAATATCAGATGTCTTGTTATAAATATATCATGTATTCAGTTCTTCAGTGACATATATTTAATTTTCCAGACTTGCATATTTTGTCTAGTCAACTCGGGAATACCATATTTCCCTGAAAATAAGCCCTACTCCAAAAATAAGCCCTAGTTTTGGGGCGAGGCACACACCTAAAAATCAAGCTTGGGGGGGTGGAGCTTCTCACATGCCCAACACCTGCCTTGCCCAACACCTGCCTTGCCAGCCCAGTTCTTCTGTGGCTGTTTGCCACCACTCTCTCTCTTGCGCGCGCATCACCCCAGCCTCCATTTCATTGTCAGAGGCCTTCAGGAAATGCCTCTGCTCGTGTCAATCTAGAGCTTGGTTCTCAGCTGCAGAGGCCTTTCCAGAACACCTCTGATGGCGAAATGGAGGCCGGGGGGCACCGCACATGTCAATCCAGAGCTCCATTCCCAGCTGCAGGGGAATTTCCTGAAGGCCTCTGGTGGCGAAATGGAGGCCCGGGGTGATGCATGTGAGAAAGTAGCGGCAAGCAGCCGGCAAGCAGCCGCAGAAGAAGTGGGCCGGAAGGCTGTCAGTGCTGCCACCGTGAGGTGAGACTGTGGAAAAGACATCCCTCGAAAATAAGACCTGGTGCCTCTTTTGTAGGCAATAAATAAATAAATAAATAAAATAAGGCCGGGTCTTATTTTGGGGAAAACGTGGTATATAATAAAGTATTGTATGGAATAATGTGAGTAAACCTGATGGATTTGTGAAAATTGAAAACTTCTTGCGTGAAAATTTTAAAATCACATTTTCTAATGCGATTCTTTTTGCAGAAATTAATGGAATAACAAATTGCAAAAATACTAAAGGTGTTGAATGTGCCGTGTCTGAATCTTTTCCTTGTGAAGTATTTTCTAATGGTCTTAAGCCACTTATGGGCCTTATTCAACTAGATGCAATGGATGGAAAATCTCACAGCCTGGATGAGTCAACAGATGAAGTTCAGTCTATGGATGTGAGGTACACAATATATTTTCAGAAATAGTATTAGTAATCTAAAGAAGGTAGCAATTCATTTTCAGTGCTTGAAGCTGCTTTGAATGTTATGGATTGTGTTATATCAGAGGATCTACACAGGTTCGCTTCATGACTAAAGTTACTCGCAACCTGGCACTAATTCTTTTAAACATTATTGTTTTAGTGAAAAAGGTTCAGTTAATATAGTCCTACCTTGTCTTTTGTTCTTTTATTTCCACCAGCACCTGTAAATCAATATTTGATATTCAAAGTATCAAATGTATTTAATGTCAATAAATAATATACAAATGCTATGCATCTGAAGAAGATTCCAGTGTATCATAATGCTTAGGAACTTAGGATAGGAGCTTCTTTCAGTTCAAGGCTTAATATATACATAACACCTATTCTCTTATCCTATTATTCTTCCATTTTAAAATAAGTAAGATGAAATCATTTTTAATCATATGAAGACAGTTTTATTGTCATACTTATATATGTTAAAATATACAGCAATACTTTGATTCTTTCCTTTCTTCAGTCCTGCTTCAAAGGAAGAACTTATATCTATCCCTGAATTTTCACCACTGAATGAAATGATGCCAGGAATTACTTTGGACCAAAATGGATCAAATAACAGGAAGGCTCTTGAAGAACTCCTAGATTTTACTGGCCAGGCCACTTACCCAAAATTAACAAGTGAAAGTATTAGCATAGATGATTGTAATAAAAATTTGATTGATGGATTTAATAGCCCAAGCCAGGAGACAACACTAAGTACTTTATGTTGACAAATACATCGCTACATAGCAACAAGGTATGGTGCTTTCATAGAATACAACTATTCAGCTTTCTTTTCCAGTCAAAAGTTGTTTGACAGAAGTCAATTCATTTCTTTCTTTAAATGTTAAATAAGTGACCATGCTATCTTTTGTCTTGCCTATATTTTCCATAGTTATGTTAATCACAGCCACATAAGGGCTGGGGAAATGAAAAGAAAAAATTCTAAACCAGAAAGGGTTTTGGTGGTGGCAGAAAAGCAAATAAATTTCATCAGATATCCCAAAGTTTTTGAATTTTACTTTGTTTTAAAGAAAAAAAAAGGAATCCATACAATCAGAAGGGTGCACAACAGCACTCACTTTGAAATGTGAGTATTGGATGTTTGAGTCTGTATATTGAAAAACTGTTTTGTTCAGTACATGGACTGAAATATCAAAGAGCTTTTATGAAGAGGGTAAAAGGGGGGGAAAGAGGTTTTCTTAGCAATTGAATGTGCAAATATTGGCAGTGGCTGAGGCAAAGCAGAGAAGAGAAGAGAAAGAAGGGCAGGTTATAGGGAAATGGCAAGAGTCTATCTGTACATCCGGGAAAATCACTCTGGGATGTCTCTTGATTTTGTTTTGCCTTAAATATAGAACAAACTCAATTTCACTGAGGGCCACATCAGCATTATGGTTGCCCTCAAAGGGCCACTTGCTGTCCCCTTCTCTCCCTCAGGCTTGCCCCACAGAAGCCTCTCCTATCCCCTTCTCGCCCTCAGGCTTGCTCCAATGACATCTCTCCTCTCCTCCCTATTGCCTTTCCTTCCCCTTTCTTGCCAAAACCCCTCCTCTTCTCTCCTCCCCCATGCATTTACTCACTTTTCAAGCAGTGTTCATCAGCTGCAGCTGCGTACACTGATTCTGGGGTCCCCGCCAAGCCCCGCAGCTCCAGCTGACTCTTCCCTGAAGACTGTGTGCGGCTGCCAGCCACCCCCAAGGCTGCCAGAAGCCTCGATCAGCTGGAGCAGTGCGCGTCAATCCCAGGGCTTCAGCAGAGCCCAGCTACACCACAGTTCCAGCTGACTCTCCCCCAGGACTCTCTGGTGCTGCCACTGCTTCAGCTCACCCCCCTACATACAGATAATCCATGAATTACGACCGTTCCCTTAATGAACGTTCGAAATTACACGCTAAGCACCCCCTAGTGTTTACAAAAAACTCTCAAAATTACGAATGTTGCCGCAGCATGGCAGTCGTTCACCCTTACAGATGACCGCAGTGGCACTGTAACATTCACCCTGCTATTTCCTCCCCCCCCCCCCCCCCGGTCTAGGCACTAGGCCTGTGGATACTCATCTTGCAAAGATCAAGAGATCCTTCACTTTCTTGGCTGTTTCACTGCTTCCTTCGGTGCATTCGCAGATAATAGAGGCCTAAAGTAACGCAAGATCATGCGAGATCAGTGGCACGAGATCTCACACTACTGATCTCGCGTGATCTCATGATAGTTTAGGCCTCTGTTCTCTGCAACAGAGAATGGAACAGAAGCCGGGGAAGAACGGACCTCCAGAGGCACACAAAAGCCTCCCCCCCCCCGGCCTCCGTTCTGGGCATTGGAGGCTTGGAGGAGGCCTCCGAGGCCCAGAATGGGCCTCTGGAGCCCTGCTGAAGCATCCCCTAGTGTCCTTTCTGGGCAGCAGCAGCCTGGAAAAGGCCTCCGAGGCCCACATTAGGCCTTCAGAGCCCCGCTGAACCGTCCTCGCCAGCCTTTCCAAGAGGCAGCGGCCCAGAAAAGGCCTCCAACGCCCAGATCGGGCCTTCGGAACCCCGCTGAAGCATCCCCCGGTGTCATTTCTGGGTGGCAGCAGCCCAGAAAAGGCCTCTGATGCCCAGATTGGGCCTTCGGAGCCCCACTGAAGTGTCCCCCAGCATCCTTTACAAGTGGCAGCAGTTCTGAAAAGGCCTCCAATGCTTGGAAATGACATCAGGGGACGCTTCAGCGGGGCTCTGAAGGTCTGTTCTGGGCTTTGGAGGTCTCCAAGGCCCAGAATAGAGACCATGGGCAGTGGCCACGTGCTTCTGGAGGTCCGTTCTGGGCCTTGGAGATCTACTCCAGGCCTCTGAGGCCCAGAATGGAGGCCAGAGAGGTGGCCACGTGCTTCCAGAGGTCCTCAGAGGCCTCCCTCTTGCTGGGAGCAGAGAAAGAAACAGAGGCTGGAGAAGAGACAGATCTTCACAAGGTAAGTGACCCGGCATGGCAGGATGGGGGGGAAACAATTGTGGGCCCCCAGGGGAGGGAGTATGAGGTATTTCAGTGGGTCAGGGAAGGCCTTGGGTGATCTGAAGATGACCTGTTCCATAACTAGGCCCTCCATGGCCTTCCCCTCCCTGAGATATCTCATGTTCACTTAATGAGCTGCACTTTCTCCCATGCATTAAATTAGCGAATGCATGGGCGAAAGCTGGGAATGAATTGCGTTCAAGGTACAAGATGCACTCCTTCGAATCCTCAAGTTATGAATGGAATGGGCAGGCTCCTTTACATTCGTAACTCGAGGACTACCTGTACTCAGTATTCCTCCTACTAGTCTGCTTGCAGGTCAGATCTAATCACATCATGGGCCGGATCTGGCGCATGAACTTTGAGTTTGACATGTCTGATCTAGTACAAAACATTTTGGGTGTAATTTGCTACTAAACTACAACTTTGAAGCCCTCCCCCCCCATACACAAATACACATATTTGTTTCATGTATAGCTCCATTCTTGACACATTCACTGAGCATAAATGGGGACCTGGATCTATCTAGCAATGTCCTTCATAATAACATTCCTTTGTCTATTTTGTATATTTACTTTTAATTTACGCAGTTTTTATATATAAACTCCATTCATAAGAGTCTACCATATTTCCCCGAAAATAAGACCAGGCTTATATTTATTTTTGCTCCAAAAGACTCACTAGGGCTTATTTTGGGGGGATATCTTATTTTTTCACATACAGGGGGCAGCAAGCACTCGGAAGCCAATGGTGTCCGGCAGCAGCCACAGCCCGCCAGCCCCTTGGTCAGTGTACTCTGGGGCTGCAACGCCCATGCAACGCAGGTGATTGGGAGCACTGCTACCGCCAAGCTGGCCCTCTCCGTCCCACCATGGCTGCAACGGGGCAGGCAGCTGCACAGCACATCCAGTGGACTGGTACTACCGCCACGAGTTGAGGTGAGGCAGGTGGTGGGGCAGGGGTGGCCTAGCTGCGGGGCTCTTGGAGCAGTTTCACCCTGCCACCTGCCTCGCCTCACCTTGTGATGGTGGCATTGGTCCGCTGGACACGACACGCAGCCACTGGGCCACGAGATGCACTGTGTGGCCGCCTGCCCCATTGCGGTTGTGGGCAAGCAAACGGTGGGACTGGGAGAGTGGGTAGCTGCACAGGCTTCAGCTGGACAGGGTTGGTGATGCTGGTGCCGCTGCAGCGAGGTGAGGCAGATAGCGAGGCTGGGGTAGCCTGGCTGTGGTGCCCTGAGGTATGGGACACATGGGGCAGCTCCAGCCCCTCGCTACCTGCCTCGCCTTACCTTGTGATGGCACCGGCTTGCCGGACGTGCCATGTGGTTGCCTGTCTCATTGCAACCGCGGGCAAGCAAATGGTGGAATGGAAAGGGACGGCCCGGCAGTAGCAGCACTCCCACTCACCTGCGTTGCGTGGGTTTCACAGCCCCAGAGTGTGCCTTGGCCAGTGGGCTGTGGCTGCTCCAGACAGTTGGTCCCCATGCGCTTGTGCCTCTCAAGTTCATTGGTTTACATATGGTACCTTTACCTCTTGTCCAAAGGTGCCTGCTTGGGTACAGTATGTACAAATACTTATTTATATTTTATATTATCATTTATTTTAAGTATTAATGTCAATAATATTATTTCTTTATATTTAATTATATATTAATATTATTGTTTTATAATTTAATACGTCCGTTGTTTATTGCAATGGATCTCTGGCTGATGATCCTAACGAGCTTATTTTTGGGGTAGGGCTTATATTACGAGTGTCCTGAAAAATCATGCTAGGGCTTATTTTCCTGTTGGCTCTTATTTTCGGAGAAACACAATACTTAGCACTTGGGTTTTCTAAGGATATCTGCCTATCCTTCCATCAATTTACTTAATCTAAAAACAATAATATATTGTATAATAAAATCTGAAAATGAATCCAAATGTACATTACAAAAATCTTGTGCCCTTTATACTACAGTATAAAGGTTAACAAACTTATATTAGCAAAAGCATTTATGGATTTCCAAATTAGGTACATAGAATATTATTACCTGCCATCATAATGGATGAGAGTAATTGAAATAGTTAATAGATGTAGTAATCTGTACATTAATTATATAACATGATAAGATCTGTTATGCTACTGGAAGTTCATCTGCATGAATGATGGCTCAGCTACTCAAGGACAATATCCGTATTTGTGATTTCTTTGCTCAAGGTTCAGTACTTTTGAGTATACTCATTGTATTTCTCTTTCTGATCAGCAGAGGAAATTGAGAATATAGAACTCTCTCAATGCTGCTATTATCAGTAAAACAAGAGCCTGTCATTTTAAGAAGCTGCTACAGTCTGCAATACTGGATACCACGAGCTCTGCATTGAATTTACAGTCTTCCCAAATGAATTGCTGAGTAGTCACAATAAAAAGCGGGATTTTTTAATAGTTTGAGGAACTTTGGTGGGAGTTTTGTTTAGAATATGGCCTAGTGAAAATGTGGGTCCTAAACTTCTCTCTCAATGGGTTCCATTTATTTTAAAAGAAAAAAATAATTTTGTCACTGAAACATGGTATGTAAATGATTATTAAAATGAAATATTGCCAATATGCTTGTTTTTACTGAAGGCCCATCTTAATGTCATTTTATAAATATTTCACTGAAGCTCTATAATTGAAAAGGTTTGAAAAATAATATGCAACTGTTGGAATCCAACTATCTTGAAGACAGTGTAGAATTAGAATTATCCCTCATCAACATGTGGCACATAACAGATTTTATGTTGTTTTAATCCATAACTTAGTTAGCATTACTCTGTGATGACAATATATGCTAAAATTAGAAGGTCTTTATTACATGGGTCTAAAACATATTTAAGTTTGTTTCTTTGGGATAAAATATTGCTACATTTAATTATGTATATTATTATATAGACATGGCAACATACTATTAAGATGTAATTACGAATGCAGAAAATTATATTTATCCAACATGATAAACTGTTAGCATCTTTCACTTAACAAATGTGACCGAAGAAAAGTTCTTGAGATAATCGATATCTTAAAAAACCATAGCTCAGATAAGCATTTTAAGAGCTGTTGATTTTAACAAGCTCTTATCTAGATTTTTTTTTGTTAAAAATCAATGGAACTTGTAAAGGTTTTAATTTATCTTGGAATTTGGCATAAGCAGTTTCAGTTTTCAGTGACCTCATTAATGCTGTGGTCTATGCTGCCCAGGGAGGTCAATGTTTGTCCTATTCTATAAAACCAAAAAATTTGCTAAAGCTAATGAATTTTTTTATGTTAGACTGTGTTAAACTATAACTCTGTTCTTGTGTCTTTAAAAAATGACCTGTTTAATAACAAAAATATGTGACAATATACATTGCTTACAATAGTTATATTAATGTATTTCCACAAAAGTAATTCCTTGTTGGCTTGCAAATATGTTGTAGCATGGTACAGTGTCTTTCACGTTAATCCTGCAATTTCCATCTTACACAATAAAATATATCAACCTATCATATATGGCTATGATACTGTGATGGTGGTGTTTTTGTTCCTGTTTTGTTTGAGAAATCCTTATTTGGGCATGTAATAGTTTTGCTTGTGTGTGTGTTTCTAAAATACTGTAGAAGTTCTATAAAGTTTCCCAAATATCAGTCTTCTACTCATTTGATATAATATTCTTTCTTCATCTGTATTAGAAGGCAGATTCAAGAAGATATCCTTCAGTTGCAGAACCTGCCTTCTGGCTCAAGTCATTAAAACCCTGGAGCAGGGGTGTCAAACTGCCGCAGCCGCTCGCATCACATGGAGGCTGCGCCCACCCCAGCTCCAGCAATGCAAAAAAAGTCACGATACATCTCGATATGTCACATGGCGAATTTGACACCCGTGCCCTGGAGGATCCTGCTTTATTATATCTTTTAGACAAATGTAACTAGCAGTCTAATTAGGAACACTCCTGGTCAGCCTAACTATATGTTATATATTTTCTGAACTAAGAAGACCTAAGTTGCTGAGTTTTCTATTATCCCTGTAGGACTAAGTACCTGCATATGAATGGATACTTATAGTACATGTCAGCTCCCACCTTATTCTTAGTTTGTGTTTCGAAACCATGCAGTGACAATCTGCCATGAACTATGGTGAGGGTGGATGGGAGGGTTGCTTGGGGGAAAGTGAAAGTGACTGCTGCTTGGGGAAAGTGAGAGTAACTGCTGTATCCCCCCTCCCTCCAGCTGGGAGAAGAATGCAGCTGCATACCAAACTATACTTGAAGTGACCATTTTCAAAACATCTTGCTTGAATCTGGGACCAGTGATGGGAAGCAGCTAAGGAAAAGAAAAGTTGAACTTAGGGATTTGATTCTCAGTTCTGGTTATACACTATTGCAATGCACTTGACTTGTAATAAAACTATACCTTTCTCAACAAATGGAGCCAAGGATCGTTTCTATTTAGAGGTTTAAGTTGCAGCAGGTCTGACAGTACAGTACACTTAATTAAAAACAGGGTACCATGCAATTTTATTGTATTTTTATTCTATAATAAATTTAATCTCACAAAAATGTGATATAATACTTGAGAGATCACCAGGAAATCCCCGACCTATAGGCTATAGTAGTAAACTGGATGGTTGAAAAAAGATTCCAGAAGAAAACAAAGACAAACTATTTCCATAGGACTATCAACTTTATGGACATGCACACAGAGTAAGCTGCAATCAAAATCACAACTTGAAGGAGGATTTACCTTACATTAACCTCCAACACAGCATTATATATCAAATTTCACATTAGCACTTGTTATCATGGAACATTTTAAATATTTTGAATTATCACTAAACTAGTTGCCTGGAACCAGCTTTAAAAGATAGGCTATGTGCCGTAGCCCTTTCAGTAGTTATCATTTTCTAAATACCTAATAATGTATATATTGTGCTTGGCTTATGTATTAATCTTCCATAAAATAGATTTAAAATAGATTGCTTTAAAGGAATATTTCCAATTAAATTAATTCCTACATAATATTTTAAATTTTAATTCAACAACACATCAAGAATGCATTATTTTGTATTTGGATGAGCAATAGTTCTGAAAATAAAAATTTCTTTTCAAACAACACATGTTTCACAAAGCCTAACTCAAATGAGAATTTATCATATATATGAAGAAGCAATATTCCTGGATGATGTCTGTCACATTGTAAGCACTAAGTACTGACTAATCCACCCAATGGTTGCAACATCTTTGATTTGCTTTACTCTGATATGTCTCTCCAATATTCATAGGGTTATATCCAATTATATAAATCTCTAGCACAAAATGTCTATGAGTTCCAAGAAAGCTGATTTCATTTTTTTAACTGTATTAATCATTTGATTTAGATTATGAAAGCTATTACACAATTCCAAGTGATTTCATTACACTTGGTAAAATTATACTAATTTACTATTATGATTGTATATCACTATCAGCAATTTTAATATTTGTATTTGTCGGACCTGCCACAACTTAAATTTCTAAATAAAAATGATCCTTGGCTCCATTTGTTGAGAAAGGGATAATTTATTAGAGATCAAGTGCATTGCACTAGTGCAAAGCCAGAACTAAAAATCAAGTGCCAAAATCACTAAGTTCTACTTTTCCCTCCCTTAACTGTCTCTCGTTGTCCACCCCAATGCAACCAATCAGATTCAGGCAAGAAATTTTCCTAACGGTCAGTTCAAGCATAGTTTCACATGCGTCCTCCTCCTTCTTCCAGCTGAGTGACCTTGAGGCAGCTTCTTGAGGAGATACAGCACTTACTGTTATAAGTGCTAATAGGTGTCAACTCTACAACGAATCTGGCTGCAGCCATTTTGCTCGTTCTAGGTTGCCACAAGAATGGGAGGGGTTGCGGAGGATTTCTACTAATCTAAACATTTTAATGTCCTGTGGGAAGCAAGGTCATTTCTGTCAGTTTGATGGGGGCATGAGCATTTAGTTAGAAAGCCCGCCAAACTCTTCTATTGGGGAACGTAGCTGATTGCATAGCATTGGGGTGGGAAGTTTAACTTTCTAATATTGTTTCTCTTTGAAGGGAAATTCAGACTTGGTTTCACTTTTGACTGTTCCAATACTATGTAACCAATAAACATATTCTTTGAGGAAATCTCAAGCCTCGGAATTTTAATTTATTTGGTCTTGTCTATCGGAATCTCGATAATAGGGTTGTCAATGCTTTAATATAGATGTTTGTGCAGGTAAGAATATCAACCTTGCTGTCAAGGAAAATCAAGCTTTTGATAGAGTGTGCCATACTATGTGCACTAATCAAACAGGTGGTAAGGAAGTAGGGGAACTCAGGCACAAAACATAGAAAGTAAACACAGGGTCAGTCCAAAAGGACTCAAATGTCTATATACCAACTCACAAAGTATGAGGAATAAACAGGGTGAATTAGAAATTTAAGTAAATGAGGGCAGATATGATATTGCTGCCATTATGGAAACTTGGTGGGATGAAACCCACAAATGGAATATACAGCTAGAGAGATTTAAATTATTTAAAAGAAACAAAGCAAATATACAGGAGGTGGAGTTGCATATATATAAGAAATAACTATTTCTCTACAGAAATAGAGCACAACAACGATAGAAACTGTCTTGAATGCATTTGGGTCAATATAAAAGGGGGTAAAATGACATTGCCATATTTTTACACTAGGCCACCTAACCAAACAAAGGAAATAGACAAACTTTTTGCTAGTCAGTTAACTAAGGTACGTAGGAAGCACATTACAATACTAATGGGGGACTTTAACTACCCTGATACCAACTGGGAGACAAACACTGCACCAAGTGGAAGATCAGACAGGTTCCTGACAAACCTAGCAGACAACTTTGTCTCCAAAAAAGTAGAGAAGGGAACTAGGGGATCAGCCATATTGGACTTAATTCTCACAGAGAAGTTTGCAGTGGGTACTCCAAGGCTCTGTTTTAGGCCAAGTGCTCTTCAACATCTTCATCAACGATTTGGATGAGGGGATAGATGGGGAACTCATAAAATTTGCAGAGGACACCAAGCTGGCAGGAAAAGCTAACACTCCAGAAGATAGGCTTAAGATACAGAAGGATCTTGACAGACTTGAACATTGGGTGCTATCTAACAAAATGAAATTCAATGGTGAAAAAAGTAAGGTTCTACATTTATGCAAGAAAAACCAAATGCACAGGTAGGTGGTACCTGTTTCAATAGTAGTAACTGTGAGAGGGATCTCAGAGTCCTAGTGGACAATCATTTAAATATGAGTCAGTAGTGTGCTGCAGCTTCCAAAAAGGCCAACACAGTTTTAGGCTGCATTAACAGATAGAATCTGTTTTACATGAAGTGTTAATACCACTTTAAAATGCCTTGGTAAGATCACACTTGGATACTGCAACCAGTTTTGGTCACCAAATGTAAAAAAGATGTTGAGACTCTAGAAAGAGTACAGAGAAGAGCAACAAAGATGATTAGGGGACTGGAGGCTAAAACATATAAGAAACAGTTGCTGGAATTGGGTATGTCTAGTTTAATGAAGAGAAGGACGAGGGGTGACATGATAGCAGTGTTCCAATATCTCAGGGGTTGCCACAAGGAAGAGGGAGTCAAGCTATTCTCCAAAGCACCTGAAGGCAAGACAAGAAGCAATGGATGGAAACTAACCAAAGAGAGAAGCAACCTAGAACTAAGGAGAAAATTCCTAACAATTAGAACAATTAATCAGTGGAACAACCTGCCTCCAGAAGTTGTAAATGCTCCAACACTGGAAGTTTTAAAGAAGAGATTGGACAACCATTTGTCTGAAATGGTATAGGGTTTCCTGCCTGAGTAGGGGGTTGGACTAGAAGACCTCCAAGGTCCCTTCCAACTCTGTTATTCTGTTTCCCCAAGCATTCCCCCCTTCAATCCCCCTCTCCACAGTTCATGGCAGTTTGTCACCGCATAGCAACGAAGCATAAGCAAGCATAAGGTGACAGTAGACAGTATTCTTTTCACTAACAAGATATAATACTGAAAAAAATCAACTAAACATCTATTTTAATATTAACTGTTGCAGTGTTTATAGTTTATTTTTTCAGTATTATGTTGGGAGAATTTCCCTGAGTTCCTAAAATCAAGATGGGGAGGCTGGCTACTTGAAAAGGAGGTCTATTTGATCCAAAAACAATACAAAGTTTGCTTTGGGAGCAGCTGACCACATCAGTAAGATTTTTACAGGCCTTCTGAGCCCTTTGAATGTAATATATGCTTTTATGGCTGGAGGAGTTTAGAGGAAATATTTTGATATCTCTCTTATCAGAGCTGATATTTTTGATTTAGGATATGATCTTTGTTGTTGTCTTTGGGGGTGTAAAAACCCTGGACAAAAGTGTTAAATTCCCATGCCCCTTAGGTGTGGATTGGTTCACTGGCAACAATGTATATCCACTTCTTAGGGAAGCTTTTCCAGTGGGGGTCTTCTAATGGGGGGGGGGTTTCAAAATAAACTCTACAAGTAGTACCAGTGGTATTCTCTAGACCATGGGTGTCAAACTCGCCATGTCACGTGACGCAACGTATGGCGACTCTTTTTGCATTGCTGGAATGGGGTGGGCGCGGCTTTGGTATGATGAAAATGGCCTGCAGGCCGGCAGTTTGACACCCCTGCTCTAGACCAATGGCTCTCAGCCTGTGGTCCATGAAGATTTGAAGAAATGTTATGATTTAAATCTTGAATTAAGTCATGGGGTCTGTGGCCATGATCTGTGGCCACAAAAGGTATTTAAAGGGGATCTGTGGCGAAGGTTGGGAACCTCTGCTCAAGACTACAAAAGATAAATTTGTATGATCGCTTACGTATCACATGTACAAATAACTATTAACTAGCTACGTTTTAGTCCAGCATATTGCATTCATTTAATGTAATCTAATGTGCCTATCAAATTTAAGGGAAGTTTTAGCTCCAACTAATCATGAATGCGATGGCAGCTATTTGCCTACCGAGAAAGGAAAGGATATTGGCATCGGGTCCCGTTTGGAGTAGAAGAGACATTTCGAGATGGGTAAAACGGTGCTTTTACATATGGATGAGCGAGCCCCTGCCGCAGCACCGGTAACGGACAATAAGTGTTTTCTGGTTGTGACCGGTATATCAGGGCAACCTGGTCTACTTCAAATATGGGACGGAGCATACTCCTCCCGCTTTCGCCTCTCAGCCCCAATCTAGGAGTCTTCACAGGCAGTCCCTTCTGCGACAGACTATTTGTGTGTTAAATCTAAATTTACCGACAAAGAATTAAAGGCAGACTAGTATGGCTAGCTGATGAGAGCTAAATAGCTCGAAATAGTTGTACTAGTCTCCCTTTAATTCTTTGTCGGTAAATTTAAATGTAACCGACAATAGTTACAGATTTTTATGATTGTAGGAGAAGCTGAGTACTTACAAATCAGTTTGACTCATATACGTTTAGTGTCTCGTGAGAATTCAGCCAAGAACTAATCAGTACAGCTTCCTGAAAAAGGGAAGAACATACAAGCCACAAGCAGCAAACATGGAGAAAGGCTTCACACGAGCTTGGCAGGATCAGAGGATGGAAACGCGCAGCCATCCTCTCCCGCACAAGAATCGCCGAGACAGCCAGAGAATTCTCAATTTTTTTACCGCCTACTTCCGGCTCATGTACTTCCGGGGCACTAAGCCAACCCGTTTCCCTGAGGCAGAATAGGCAGGCGGGCTAGTGGACGGGCTTTTCTTTTCCGCCTTCCGCTGCGCGGGGCTTCTGTTCTACCCCGGTCTGAACCTGGCGGATCCAAGTTGGACGGAATCCGGGCGCGGCGAGAAGCTCTGAGTGGCCGCTCGGAGAGCTTTTCTGAAGCAGCGGTTACTGGAGGAGGAGGAGGAGGAGGAAGGGGAGGAAAAGGGTCGGAACGGCGGGGCAGAGTAGAAGGTGAGCATCTCCCGGTGCCGCCCCTTTCACGGGGCCTCAGTGCTTTGGCTCGCCGCGGTGGAGAAGCGCACTGGACAGCCTTTCAGGAGCACGTATCGGTCTCGGGGGGCCTGAGAGGAGATGGCTCTGCGCCAAGGTGCTGCGTCCCCTCTACTTTAGACTCTCCAGTCCTGGTTTCGCAATTGGGACGCGCCCCCTCCACGTCCCTTCTACCGAGAGAGGGACATCTTATTTGCGTGACTCTTAAGTCCATAATGCGCGGGATCCGGATTTTAGATAGGAATTAGTATGAATTAAATGATGCTAACTGTTGTGACATCTTATGAACTTGCTGTTCTAGGGCGGGGAGAACCGAAACGGTCTCTTTTGTAACTGAGCAATAATTTTATCAAACTATGAGAGGAAAACAGTTTTCTGAGAGGAATTCCATATTAATAAATAGTTACTGCTGTTCTCTTTGTGATCATCACTAGGTTTAGATTCTCTATTTTACGTTTCAATGTGTAACACAAGTAATTTTAAATATGATAGTAATGTGAAAGAGGATTCAAAATATGCCATGGTAACATTTAAAAAAAAAATCCATTATAATGTATAATGTTAACTCTTACCAAATTCAGGGTCACTTTTTTCTATATCTTATTAAGAGAGAAGCATTTACTTCAGTGATTTGAGCTTTGTACTGTCTTGTAGAATGCCATGGGCTATCTAAATTTGTATTACATGGAAAAACATTAATTAATGGCAGTCTGTATAAATGATATAGAATTCAGAGCAAAAAAATTTTCATATGAGTTTGATTTATTTAATTTTTGCACTTAAATAACCAGGCTGATTTAGAAAAAGTAAAATGTATGCCTTTAACAAAAGGCAATGACCATCTCATGATTAATCTCAAGCAATTAGTACTTAAGAGAAGTACAGTAGTTAACTGTGTCAAGCCATTGAGAATGTTACCACTTGTTCTATTTCTAATAACAGTTGCTATAATGCTGTTATTTTATTGCTGACAATGCTGCTGTGAAGTAAGTTCTAAAAATCATCAGGTTGTCTGTGGTGGAAAGCATACTACAATAGATGTACTTCTAGTTTCATCTAATGGAAACTTAAATAGTATAGAAAATTATATAGGAAGGCATAGTTAGGTTTATATGAGAGTTTTGATGTGAGTGACCTTTTAAATCTAATATTTTTCTCATTTCAATAATTTTGTAAATGTTTTTGCATGATGTCAACATAAGTGTTATTCATTCCACAAAGTAGTAACTTAGTATTTAGTAACTTGGTAACTTAGAATTTAGTAGCTTGCCATCGAGGTTGTTACACTTAGGAAAATTTATTCATTTCAGAGACAAATCTTGCTTAGCAAAGTTTCCTGTGAGATCAGATAATTATAACTAATTTGGCAGATGCCTCTACCAAGATAATGTCTCTTAATCTGGGTATATTTCTGCAAATTCATTTTAATATAGTTGTTAGAATGTGGTTACATACATCTGTTCTTTCCATGATTCAGCTCTTATTCTATGATAGTCATGGTGTTCATTTTGTAGAGCAGAGGTATTTTCATGCACTAATGGTGATGTTAAATAAGATTTCCATTTGTGTGATTGTTCCCTGAAAATGTATAATATGGTAAACATAACATCCTATGAAGATTTTTCCTAAGGAATATTAGTATAATCCAGAAACCCGGAGTCTTACTTACTGGATACCTTTTGCTTTTTTTTTTTTTAACAATAAAATGGGTTTAAATTTTTTGATCTTATATGCAGGTGATGCAGATGAGAATTTTAGATCAAGATTGGCACCCAAGAGATAATTGTGAGAGCAATTCCCATAATATGGAGAAAAAATGACAATTGGATCAGTCTATGGCTCAGTTTTATTTTTATTTATTAAATATATATGCCACCTATCTCTCTTTTTCCGAAGGAACTGTAGGTGACTTACAATGCTGTGAAATCATAAATATAGAATTAAAAACTAAAAATGTAGAGCACAAACAGTATGGGGATGGGCTCTTGTCTATCATTCCACCTTCAGCACAGTGTGCCCCCATTGGGGCCTGAAGCAATGGCAGAGCCAGGTTGTAAGGCCCTTCCAGAAAGCCAAAAAGATGGAAGTGGATCTCGTCTGGCAAAATGTTTCAGAGGACAGGAGTCACTGCACTGTTCTAGATCCCGCTAGCTGAAATTTCTTGACTGACAAGGTCTGCAGCAGACCCTTTCTACCAGACTGAATGGGGTGAGCCAATTCTATTGAAGCAAGCAGGTTTGCCCCAGCTGAGCAAACCTGCAACCAATGGAGCTCACCTAACAGCAGTGTTACATGCGTCACCGTAGAGGTCTCCTAAACTGTCTGTACCACTGCATTCTATATCAGTTTTAGCTTCTGAATACTTCATTTTAATCACGTATTTTAAAGAAGTAATTAATAGTAAATACTTAAATATACAGATATTTACATATTTAACATACATTCAGAGCTAAAGAAGCTTCTTGGATGAGAAGCGAAACATCTTCAAAGAAAAACAAAGTCCAGTTGCCTCTTGAAAAAGCACCTTTGGGATACTTAAATATACAGTGCTCTTTAATTTTGATATTGTTTCTGAAAAAGCTAATTGGAGTGTTGTAACGTATTGAATAACTTAAAACTATAGAAGTATGATCTTAACAGAAATATCAATTTCTAGCACATGATTTTTCAAATTAAATGTTATTTCCCAATTTTATTAATCTAGTTTCCATTGCCTAAGAGCAGAGTACAGAGAAGAAAGTCAATCAAATCCAACTGATGTGAATCCTTTTAATCTTGTAACAAAATTGTATTACTTTTGCCTTTTTGTCAGCCTTAAAGAAGAATTTTACCAACTTAATTCTCATCAGTATTTGTAATAATGCAGGAGTACAAAATAAGCCATTTAAATATTGTTTGAGTATGCAGGAAATTTGTACAAGGCAACTGGTTGAATCCATTTCAGGAAACAAACTGTTTACAAACTACAGATGAGTTCACCCATCAAATTATATAAAAATCAGACTATATAATGTCTTTCTTTTATTTGACTACGGTTAACAGAAATAATTTACAAATTAAGAGATTTTCATGAACTAGAATATATTTTCTTTTTGAACCATAACTATAATGTAAATAATTACTTGATATGTCAATAATGGGCTAGATAAATTTAAATTAGATTTAGACAAGATGGAGTTGATATAGATAAACAGAAAGCTGGTTTTGCAAATAAAGTTCAGCCTACTTTGGATAATCTTACACCCATGAAAGAGCAATTCCATAATATGGGAGTGCTCTTTGAATGATCCAGCTGTCACTGGATTCACAGATAACATGGATTTTTACACAAGATTGAAGTGCCAATAGTGACCTTTCATAGTCAGATTTGGTTACAGTTATCCATACCTTGGTTTCTTTCTGGATTTTCTATTGCAACACTATATATGGGATGTCATAAAGCTTGTGGAAACTGCATTTAGTACAAAAGATGATTGCTAAGTTGCCAACCAATGCAAGTTATAAGAATCAATTGGTTACTTTTCCGAAAGATCTATTATATTGGTTGCCAGTTGCTTATTGGATATAATTTAAGATGTTGGTATCTGCATATCTGGCATGAACTTGCTTGGGAGATCAGAGGGCTTTTTGACAAACAACATAGGCAACAATGCATTTTGGGAAATTGGTTATATCCTTCATGGTATCTTCCTATGCACACTAGTCTGGTTCAGTGTTTTTCTTACAGCAGACTTAGGAACACTGACATCAGACAATGCAAGAGTGGCCTACAGATCCTTTCCTATTACTCTTTGGGTTTTTGAAATCTCTTCAAGTATTGTGCATCTTGTTCTCAGGGTGTTCTTGTTTTTGTTCATAGAGCTTCTGTCCAATATGCTGATATTGAATTTTTAGGCTATTGATGTACCTGAAGAATTGGAATGGAAGATAAAAAAAATAATAATGCAGCCCTAATTGATTCATTTTAAAACTTGCAGTAACATTTTGTATGTGGTCATGAATTGTTCCTGTTGTAAACTTTAGTGCCAGGAATTGGGAGAATGCTATTTTTGTCCCATTATTGTTGATCAGCTTCCACAATGGGAAAAGAGAAGAGGTCCTGTTACATATTAGTAATTGGTTGAAACAGCACAAAATGGGAAATAAAATAAATGGATAAAATTTCCCAATGAAGGTTTCATTAGATGGATATATAAACATATGAATTTAACTATATATTTGGCAAAGTTTTTCTCTCCTAAAGTAGATAAATTTCTGAAAATGTGTGCTAAAAGATTCCATGTTAAAATGTATCGACAATTCCTTTCTGCAAGTTAAAAGTATCTGCATAGGAAATTATACTAGTTTTATTTATTCCTGAAGCAATATCCCATCTATTTCAAATTTTCCATGATTTGAATATGAAGACTTTGCCTGGTTGTGACTTTATCTGTATTCGACTTTGGCCTGCTGAAATCATTTTGAGTATGGACAGGAATGTTCTATTTCTGAACTCTGTATAGAAACACTTCTCTGATATTGGATGCATAATACTTTACTGTTTTATTAATAAGCAGAAATCTGAAATTGAAATTTGAAACATGGATGATACTGGGTAGAAATGTTAAAGCATCAAAAACACAAGAAAGTCAAGTGTTTCTGTAGTGTACAGAAGAGATCTATTTAAATGAAAAGAAGAGCAGTAGTATTCTACCATAATGTATTAAGTGTGGAAGAGACATTATTATACATTTCTGGTTCTTTCTTTCCCCTAGCCTTTCTTAGTTAAATCCATATGTATAAAAATGTTTTTTGGATGAACAGTATTACTGACCATATACCATTAATAAAGGAGGAAGGTCCATTTTATCTGTGGTTTCTCTTTAGTTTACAGTATATAAAGATAAAGCTATTGTAACAAAACAGCAAAAATTTGGTGGCTGAAAGTCAACAAACATTTTGTAATAAACATTTTTGTAAAGTAGATTCCACTTCATTCAGCAATAAAATAACTAAGGTTTCTGAATTGTCTGCTATGGATTTCTCCTTTAAGATAAATTCTACATTAAAGTACAATGTATGTCATTAAATTTTCCATGGAGTGTTAAAGAAAGCATTCTCTTTTTACAAAACGCAGTAGATGAAAGCACTCCAAATCTCTTAATACAAAAAAGCTGAGATATAATATTGAGTTGGTATAAATAGAAAAGCAAAAAGTTGACATTTCTCCATGTTTGAATTTGGGAGTTTATTTTGATAGCACAGACTGGGGATTTTGAATACTTATTTTGTATAGTGCTAATTCAAAACTATCTGGGTGATAATCTCAATATTGCATAATTTTTGCTACAGTGCATATCATGACAGGTTGTGACAATTCAGGAAAGGGTGTGATAATTCAGAAAATAACAGTACATACTGAATATATCTTAATTATGGCATGACTATTACATTATTGTATATTTATATTTTTAAGAATATANAAGAATATAAATTTCTGTGTGCAAGATTTGTTTATATGTGTTTGTGTGTGTGAATCTTAATATCTAATTATTGCACAGTGATTTGCCAGTTAGTGGCAGAGCTCCATGGATAGACTGCAGGATATTGTCAGACCGGCCCCAGTCTGATCTTTTAGGGAAGTAAAACTCTCAATTCCATTTGAAGTGAAAAGGCACTTTTACTAAGAGATGCTGATTGCAGGACAGTCAAGCGGAATCTAAAATTTCCGCGGGCCAATACAGAGCTAAAAACCCTGGTTTACCCGGGTGCATCCCCTGTGGTCCATCTGAGCATAGCCAATCCAACACCACCATGATGTTACCGGAAACTGTGAGGTGTTTGGGCTGGTGAAATTCCACACTCAGGGCAAACAGCCTTGAAGATGCCAGCACGAGCCAGATTCCAAATAGCTCTGTTCTTCCTCAACTGTCAGTTACCCCCTCCCAATTTCCCGCCATAAAGATATACAGCAAATTGTCCTTTTGTTCCCCCCTCCCTTTCCCATTGATGACAGAATGCGGCAAGGTGCCAAGCTGAAGCTACTAGTTCCGACATGCTACCCTCCTTGATAGAGACGTTAATCTCGCAAAACAAAAGGAAAGACACAATATAAAAGAGAAACAAGGTAGAAATACAGTTAGAATAGGATACTATTTCAATTTATCAGGATACTGGTTGTGCAAACATTTGAGAAGTTTGGCCTCTTTTATGTATTTAAGGTCCACCCATTCAGTTTCTGAAGGAGGGAAGTCCTTCCACGCTACCAAATACTGAAGTTTCCAAACTGGCTGGATAAATCCCCACTTTAGGTTTTTATCTATAAAAAGATGCAGCTCCTCCAGCTCCCTCGGGGTCATCAAGTATAGTTTGGGCTTGGGTAGCCTAGCCCCCAGCAAGATCTCTATGGAGCAGTCTGTTGATTGGTGGGGTGGGAGTTCATCTAAACTCTTTTCGCTAAATATATCCCGCAAGTCCCAGTACTCCATTGGAATTTGGTGATCAGCTTTCCTCCATTCTTGCATAGTAGACCTAGCCTTTGGTTTGGTTCCTCCCTGGCTTCAATTTAGGCTCTGTCCAGTCCATTGGATTTTTAGCAAACCCCACTCCAGTTCACATAAGAGTTCCACTTCTGTAGCCACGCTAGTCCCAGCACCAAATGTCTCTCCAAGCCCAGGGCCACAATAAAACTCAGAGTCTCTGTTTATGCCCCCATCTGCATTTCTATTAATTTGGTGATGAATGTCGCTGGAATCCCACCCACCCCGGTCACAGAGCCATCTAACTGGCAGAATGCCACTGGCACTTTGAGCAGTCTAAGTCTCACTCCCAAATCTCCACCAGGGCAGGGTTGACTAAGGACCTGGTGTCATGGGTACCTCAGAGGCTGGTTTGGAGGAGAAGGAGGAAGAGTTGGAGCTGGGACCATCCAACGGGGAAGGCATGCCAGGGGCTGAGGACGATACTGTCCTGGCCCCTTAGGCATTGGGGGAGGTGATCAACCAGACGGAGAGCTGCCTGCCTGCACAAACACGGGAGGATTGGCTGCTGATAAGCAGCCAATCTCTTCTGATGAGGAACAGCTGCCTATCCAAGGGCAGGGAGAGTGGAGTGTAGGCAAGTCCAGAGAAGGACTGCAAGACTACTTAGGAGGAGGTCGCCCCACCCCCTTCTCACAAGGAACACCTGGAGGGAAGTAACTTAAGGAGAAGCTGAGAGGAGTTAGTCTTTGCCAGGAACAATTGTTTCCTTTGGCTTACACTCCCCGGCTTTTACTTGTGCCTGTTGTTTTTTGCCTTGCCTCTCTTGGAAGATTGCTCTTCGCATTTTGTTTTGGACCGCACCCTTCTCTTGTGGCCTATGTTTCCCCTTTGCTTCACTGGGGTTTTGGAACTGTTTCTTGCCTGGCACCTGTTTTTTGTTCTTGTATTGTGCCTGGACCCTGCCTGGTGGATTGGACTTAGAACCCTCGGCCTTTCCCTTTGAGTATGCTCCTACTCTGTGGCCTTTCTTTTTACTACTGGGGTTGTGTTTGGGAATCTGAGGGTCTCTGCCTTCAGGGTAGCATGAGGGTGGAGCCTTACCAGTTGTTGGAGGGCTGTTGGCTGGAAGTTCATTAAGAAAAATACAAACACTCTAGAGGCCTGTCTTGCCTTGACCACCTGGGTCATAACACCTGGTGCATCCTGAGTCCAGAAGGGCCATTAGGCTGGCTTTATGCTCCGAGAACTGGGCTATCAGTTCAATGGGGACAGTCACCGGGATGACTGGACTACTTACCAGGGAGTCATCATTGGGGTTATTATTGCTCTCCTCTGAGCTCCACGCTGGGCTGGTCAGAGTTCTCCCGCCATCCTTCCAGGGTGATCTCATGGGCTCACAACTGCGGCTTGGTAGACTTTTTGGTGGGCCCCGGAGTTGTCTTCTGGGCCAGTCGGTTGGACCTACACTCAGCAGCCCGGTGCCTCTCATTTCTGTATTTGAAGCAGGCTGTGGAACATTGCTGAGAGTTCTGGACGCCTGTCTTTGCTTTTGGGGGTTCCTTCTTCTCTGAGAAGGATTTCCACCAACCTCTCCCTGGACGATGCTTGTTAGGAGCACGGTCGATCTCTGCTTCCTCAGGGAGGATGTACCAACCATGGACAGTGGAAGGGGTGCCCCTGGAGATGTAGGTGTTGTAGACCTCGTTGGTTAGCTGGTCTTTGAAGCAGCCAATCAGGATGTCTTGTGTCCAATCGTTCAGTCAGCAGATCGCAGAACTCCTAGGTATACTCGGCTTTATTCCTTCGGCCCTGGCCGATGGTCTTGATTCAGTCTCTAGCTTTTCAGTCAGCAAGAGGGTCTTCAAAGTGCTTGTGGAACACCGCCATGAAGCAGTTGAAATTTCTTAGCTCCGACACGTCGTCATTGTGGAGGGGGACCATCTACCTTGATGCAGCTCCTTCCAGGGCCATGGTGACACATCTCACCTTGCTGCCCTCTGTAGCTATTTCGAGACCATATTCTGCATGTAGGTCCAGACTTGAGCTAGGAAGGACCCCAGTTGCTGGGAATCTCCGTCAAATTTCACGCCCAGTAGTGGGGTCTTGCGGCTCCTCCTCGCCAGTGCAGTCCCCACAGGGGCCCTGCACTGGGCCACCCCTCCAGGTGTTGGGGCTGCTCGGCCGCTGCCGCCATGGGTCCGTCCCCGGCATTGCCTGCTGTGGCAGATGTGGTCACCCCATCAGTTGCTGACACACTGGGCATGATTGATTGTCTGGCTGGAAGGCTCGGATGACTGCTTCTCACACCTTGAGTTTTTTGAAAGCTCCCCGCATAAATTTGATGGCTTGCTCCATCATCCAATCGGCTTGTAGATGCTCTCCACCTGTCTCTTCCTTCTCTTCCTCCAGTTCTTTCAGCTCAATCTTTTGCTCCCTCTGGTGGCTTCCGCAAATAAAAGTCACCCCTGAGGGCTTCTCTTCCAAGTCTTCCTTTCTTCTCAGGGACCACTTGGGTCTTGGCAGGTTGCTGCAGCTCTCCGCATCTATTGTCTAGTTAGAGAGATCCAGCCTGGAAGGGGACCTGGACAAAGCCTCCCCTCAGCATTCAATCTCCTGGTTGCTCTCTTGAGCCAACATTGCGTGCACGATCCCCACAGTAAAGGTGATGCCCTCTCCAGATTGACAATAATGCAGATTCTGCTTAATGTCAGACCTGCCCCTGGCTGATCTCTTAGGGAAGTAAATTCTCGACTCCCTTTGAAGTGAAAAAGCACTTTTACTAAGAGATTGCAGGAGAGTCAAGCAAAATCTAAAATTTCTGCTCACCAATACAGAACTAAAACCCCTGGTTTCCCCTTCCCCTCCCCCCAGTGGTCCAACCGTGTGTAGCCAATCCAGCACTACCGAGATGTTTTATGCAAAACTCTGAGGTGTTTTGGCTGGTGAAATTCCACACTCAGGGCAAACAGCCTTGAAGATGCCACTGCTCCAGCACAAACCAAATGGCTCTGTTCTTTCTCTACTGTCAATTACCTCCTCCCAATTTCCCGCCATAAAGGTATACAGCAAATTGTCCATTTGTTTCCCCCCTCTTTCCCATTGATGACAGAACGTAAGGCGCCAAGCGTTAATCTTCTGCTAATCCCTGGTTTACAACACTTTAGTAGGAATGGTATGATTTAGGCTTCTGTCCCACTTTTTTTGTGAGCATGTTTTTTCTTTAGAAAATTACATACTGTAGAATTTTTTAAAAACTAATGAATGCAGTATATGAAATCAGCAACTTATCAAAACTTCCATTTCAGATAAAATACGAGGTTGTTTTTTGTTTTAGGTTTTCATTTTTCTTAATTATTTATAAATTAAATACCTTTTTTGAAATATATTCTGGTAAACATTAAACTATTAACAGTTATAGTACATACTAGTTACTGCTAAATATTTATTTGTTTACATTTTTTCTAATAGTTTAACGAAGACAGCTTGCAAGTATATGAAAAGATGGTTAGATCACGGTCAAGATCACCACGATGGAAACGAAGGTAAATGGTCCTCTTTTTCTATTGCTCATACAGGTTTTACTTAATTTACTAGAAGACAGCAGCACTAAATGATTATCTGAGAAATATTTTTAATTATTGCAATTATATTTGGAAGTAAATGTATTCAGGATTTTAGGGTGAGAGATCTTATCTGTAAGAATGGAATATAATATTCTCTACTGAGAATATAGCTGTGATAACATTGTTTATCTTTTGGAATGTAGCTGGTGACGGAACAGAAAAAGTTTTATGCAGCACTTAAAATTTGCTGCACTTCATATAAATAGTTTCCAGAAGCAGTTAGTCTGTATAATAAGAATTATCTACATGATAAAAACCTGTTCCAGTTTTACTTCATTTTCCTTCAATTTAAGCAACAAAAAAGTGAAGCAGCTTGTTTAATTTGCAAATGTTTTTTAAAAATTTCAGGATGCCAAATATAATAAGCTCCTATATGTAAGTTAGAACAATATTTTATGCTACTTTGTCAGACTCTCAAACCTACTGACATAATGTATGTTGCAATAACTGAATTGAATTCTGTATTTATGTGTTTTCATGTAGATCTTTATCACCAGTCTTCAGAGCACAGGAATACAATAGACAAAGGCATTATCACATTGATTATGACTCTGAATATAAGATTTTCCCAAAAGACTCAAAGAAACTTATATCTTGGAGAATGGAAGAGGCAAAACATGGGCAAACCAATCCCAGATATATACCACATGAAACTAACTATCATCGACTTCATGAATCCAGGTCATATTCCCCTTCTCTGAAAAGAAACCCTTCAGAACACATTGATAATCATAAATCTTTTAGAACATATTCACCTGAAAGAAATGAAAGTATCAGAAGAAACCAATTTACTTCCAGATATTTAGAAATGTCTCACAAAGAACACCATCAGTCATTTTATCCATCTAAAGTACATGTCAGAGAAGTGCATGAAGATACTCGAGCTGTTGGAAACACAAAAGAAATGAAGACATACCATAGGCCATTAAAGACTTTATGTAAGTTTGAAAGGAAGTGGAATGAAAATGACTTGAGGCAGCACCAATTACAAGAAGACAAGTATGTTCAATCATCTCGAAGATTTTCTAATGAATGTATGCCAAGGAGTTCTTCCCAGAAGAGGTAGAGAAATTGCCCAGTTTTTTTTTTTAGTGGTGTAAAGCCTCAAGTGAAAACTATTTTCCCTAATAGTTGAAGATTTCTGCCCAGAAAATTATTTTCTCTAACAATAAAAATATAGTTTAATTGTGGGCTACTGGTGTTAGAGGAATTTTATTTCTTTTATATTAATCCTGTTGGTGACTAGCATATTCAAGATTATAATTTCCCCTCTTTGGTGGCTTGAGGGATCACGGGGTGACACATTCTACCTAACACCTGAGTTTACCAGCATTCTGCATACATAAATTCTCATTTTCTTTCTTACTGCAAGTATAAACTACTTTATATCAACACAGGTATCCTGACCGTGATTACAGAGAATATGGGCCCAGCTCTAAAAAGGTGAATGAAATGGAGAGGTATGATAGAGAATCCGCAAGCAGTTCCAAATGGAAGCAAAATCATTCTTCCAATCAGAAAAAGGAAGAACAAAGAAATCTTGAAGATCAATGGCGTGCTGAACTTAAATACAGTAATAATTATGAAACTAAGGTTACATATGAGTATTCTCATAAACATCATAGATATCCAGATGGAGGAAAGTATTCCTCTGATGAAAAAGAGAAATATGTGAAGTTGGACAACGAGAAATACAGCTACTGTAAAGGAGTTTGGAATAGTAAATATTCAGGTCATTATAGCAGTGACAGAGCAAGCCGAATGGGAGAGCCTCACGCTGAAGTGGCAATGAAATATAATTCAGGGAAAGGCCACAGTTCATGTGCTAAATTCTTAGATCAAAATGAAAAAGAACAAGTAAAGAAAGATGTGGATTTTAGGGGAAGAATAGATTTTTCCAGCAGCTACCAGCATGATATCCAACATAAAATTTCAGATGTTCATGCTAGGAAAGAAAAACTCACTGTCAAAGTGGATATGAAGAAAACAATGCATAAATACAGGTAATGTCTCTTAATTATATTTTATTGATTTTATTTCAACAAATTATTAAAATGAATATATTTTGATAATTTTAGATCAGTACAGTGGTACTTCGGTACTCATCGTTAATTAGTTCTGGGAGGTGCGACAAGTACCAAAAACGATGAGTACCAAACAGCTGTTTCCCATAAGGAATAATTTAGTGAGTCACAAGGTAACCACACCAACAAGTTGTAGCTTGTGCGCTGAGTACCAAACAAATGATGAGTATTGGGACAACATTTTCATGTCAAAATGCATTGAGTACCAAATTCGATGACTTTCAAAACAGTTGAGTACCAAGATACCACTATACTGTTGAGTTCAGTGACCAGGATTCAGAGAATTGCAGTAGCTTCTTCCTCCATTGTCCCATCAGCTTCCTGAACATCTGAATATCATGGGACAGTTCTTCCCTTTATCTCCATGAATACCGGTATCTCCAGTGCAAGGAGCTGCAGTTAAAATGAAAACTCGGGAAAAAAAGCTCCTTTGCGTAGTGCATCCTGAACTATGTTTGTTTGAAAGTTATTTCAAAGTAATTTTAAATAATCACCTAAAAGATGAAAAATGTCATATAATTATAACTTGCTTGAATTAGCTTGGTCTTTAATGGTTTATTTTGTGACACTATGAATCATGTCTGTAATCAGTTCATATAATCAAAACTGGATGACAAAAGTTTTCCTAGTTTTATAATTTCAAAGACTGATTTGTGGTTGCTTTAAGCATGTTTTAAACTTGTATGTTCAGATGTGCCTTTATCAAGTAGTGTTCTCCAGTACGGGAGATGGAGAATTCACATGTGGGTTTTCATTGGATGCCTGCTCTTGAGACCAAGTAGTCAAACTAGACACGCCCCCTCTTGCTGACCCAGTCTTTAACTTGGTCTCAGCTCTTGACGACGTGTCTGGGTTGGCTCTCAGTTAATAGCAGGTTAGAAAGCCTTGGTGAATTCTCCTTTTCCCTTAAAAATCCCTTTCCAGATTCCAGCTACTAATTTGGTTTCCCCCTTTAAAA
>NW_015386274.1:1707938-1720522 GCF_001527695.2 Protobothrops mucrosquamatus | reverse complement strand
CTTCAGCAGGTGGTTGCTGGAGACTCTAATTAGGGCTCATATGTTTCCCACCCATTGGGACTGTGGAGCTTGGGTATGTCCCACATGTGAATTCTCCATCTCCCGTACTGGAGAAGGGGCGTTGTCTTACCTGAACGCCTTTTCTCAGTACGGAGATGGAGAATTCACACCCACCCCTTAAGGTCAGTCAGACTATTGTGGGGGTCTGAGAGCCAACACCTCGTCCATCTTCAGTCACTTCGCCCTCGTTAAAGACTGGATCAGCAAGAGGGGGCGTGTCTAGTTTGACTACTTGGTCTCAAGAGCAGGCATCCAATGAAAACCCACATGTGAATTCTCCATCTCCGTACTGAGAAAAGGCGTTCAGGTAAGACAACGCCCCTTCCTCACTCAAATCTTGTATATTATTAGATGAAGAGCTCTTTATGTTAACTCTGAGCAGTGCTATCTTACAGGATAAATGTGAAGAGATGCTGAAAGTTATAATTGGTCACAGGTTTCAGTCTCTATATGCTGCCTTTTCATTCTGTATTTTGGGGAGGAAGTCTCTCACAGCTGTACTTTAGAGAAAACTATTCTTCTATATTTTTTGTTTATTTATAACAATATTTTTTATCATATCTAATCTCTGGAGTTAGGCCAGCAATTAACTCCAGAGTTATAAACTGCATAGCCATGAAATGCTGGCAGTTGAGTTGTTAGCCTGTTGAAAGGATAAGATAATTATACTGGTGCCTAAAACACATATTTTAGGTCATATTTATGCAGAAATATTGAAAATCCAAAAGGGTTCGCAAATGTTTAAGCACCACTGTACAAAGATTGAACTTGCTCAGTGTATCATTACATAAGGGAAAGATAACAATATAGCTCAAAGGATGTAGATCTTGAAATTAAAGAGAACAAATTTTGAGAAGTTTAGACAATCTAGAGAAGAATGATGGTTTTAGGTTATAGCTAAATGTCATTCGATTAGTCTTTCATCCATTTATAATTTTAGAACTCTACTTATAAGTATCTCAATAATCTTAGACCAACCCTGTGCCAGATTCCATTTACATTAATAACTGGAAATAGTGGAATTTTAATTTGGCATTCCATTGAATTATGGTAGTATTGGGCAGAGATTATGGACGGTCTATGTATCTATATACTGATCAACTTGCTCTACGTAACCTAAATAGTAATGGTTAGCTACTGTTAACTTTCTTTTTTTCTTATTTAAATGTTACCTAATATTTCAGAGAATTTAATCCAATTCTTCATTAGTTGATGCATTTCATAATAGAACATTTTGTTCTTTAGTATAAGATGGCAGTTGGACCAGTGTCTAAAGGAGCTACAATTATTTTTTGTATCTGTTCATAGGCTTTTGCTGCCCACAAATGCTGCTGCAGAACAGCTGGCCCAATTTAAATTACTGCCTGAAGCAAGGTTTAAATAGCACCCTTTCCCCAATCCTTTCCTTCATTTATTTTTCCATATCTGAGTAAAAGTTTTTTTTTCCTCTCTTCCTGTTGGATGCTAGAGCTAGCAATTGAGAAACCACTGAAATCCAAGGGATTATCTGGAAAAGGAATTTGACAATATTTTGTAGCCATGTAATAATTAATTTTCATGGATTTTTACTGTATAGAAAGTACACTCTTCCTTAAGTTGAGTTAAGATTTGTTAGATCCTAGTTGTTTCTTTGCAATAACATGTAAGTGGTTAGCAAACAACATTCAGCATTTTGCTGATTTGAAAAAAACACTGTATATCTTATGATGCATTATTTTTTAGATTTGCTATATAAGTGAAAATATAACTTTCTGTAGCATGTTTTTAAAAGCATAACAGAAACCTAAATAATGAAATTTCAGTTGGGCATTTTGTAAGTCTTATACTGTGGTCTTGTGTCTCTGAAGAAAATACAGGAAAATGCCAATACAGTGCAAGAATAATCATATGTCAGCTAGCACCCTTACTGTGTGCTTCACTGCTTGGTGACAGATTGTCATGAACTGTGGGGAGGAAGGAGGGAAATGCTTGGGAAACAGAAAATAGAAATTGTACTTTATTGAGAGGCTACCTCAAGGTTACCCAGCTGGAAGAAGGAGGGGGCTGCATATCAACCAGTGTTTGAACCTGGGCTGCTTGCATGTTAGGCAGCTGTGTTAACCTTTAGGCCACAGGCTCTTTCTCACTTTGTCATCTGTATCAAGGAGGGAAGAGACAAGGGGAGGAGATTTACCTTGAGTGTTTTTTGATGCACCCTGTCGGCCCAAATATAGGAGAAAGAAATCTTTTTTCTTTTCTTTTTCTTTTGCCTGTATCAGCTCAATCTAGAGCCATCCACAGGCAGCAGTTGCCAACTGCAACATCATTTATACATTTTTTTAGATTGCTAACAAAGAATAAAGGGAGAATTGGAATAGCTATTTCGAGCTTCTTAGCTCTCTTCAGCCAAACATACCCTTCTGAACGTTTTTCAGACAGACCGGTCTGATTGATTGCACCTTGGCATTTTGACTGCTATACTGCAGTTCTACTTTTTTTTATTTTAAATAATCACTTTTGCCTTGCAGCCCCCCAACTAGGGGCGTTAAGCAGGCTCAAGTCGCTACTGCGATACATTACAAATTCAGATTTCTTTTTGCTGACAAAAAGATTTGTCAGCAAAAAGATATATACATATTATGTTTTCTGAGGTTTTCGTGGGTGTTTGTATGTAGGTCTTTGGTTATTCGGGTTTTCTCCCGCATAAAATTGGAAGTGTCTTGGCGACGTTTCGACGAAGTCCCATTCGTCATCTTCAGGCTGGTGTCTTCAGCTTCGTGCTTCTAGGAGTAGTGTGTGATCGCAGCTGTTTCTTCCTTTTAACTGCCAGTGAGGTTTGAACTGATTGGGTGGGAGCTTGGCTGTGTTCTGATTGGGTGGAGGTGTGTCCTGATTGGTTAAGGAGTTTGGCTGTGCTCTGATTGGATGGGGGAGTGTTCTGTTTGGGTGGGGGCTTTGTTGTGCTCAGGTTAGTCTGAGTTGCAGGGGGATTTGAGATGGTGAGCTTCATTGCTGTTTGGCTTCGTGTTCGTGGTCGTGCCACATCTTTATGGTGGGTGTCAGTTTGCTTCATGTATGGATTGGAGGGGTTTAAAGTGGCTAATGATGCAGCTGTGGACTGGCTTCTAGTTTGTGGTCGTGCCTCATCATCTGTGTGGGTTTGGGTTTGCTTTTTTCGTGGATGTGTGGTGGTGACCTCCTGTGTGGTTTTCGTGAGTGTGGGTCTGGTGTCATTCTTTGTGTTAGGGACTCGTTTGCCAATAAGGGCGGGTTTCCAAATGGCTGGTGGGCGGGAGGTATCATCTCGTTTATTCATGCTGTGTGGGCGTTTTTCTATCTCGATGGCTTCTCTGATTATTCTGTTGTTAAAGTGTTCAGTTTTGGCAATAGTTCTGGTCTTTTTAAAGTCAATTTTATGTCCTGTGGCTTTAAGGTGTTGGACCAGGGAAGAAGTTGGTTCCTCTTTTCTGACTGAGTTCTTGTGTTCTTCAATGCGTGCATTTATTCTTCTGTTGGTTTGTCCGATGTATGTGGTGGGGCAGGCGGTGCATGGGATTTCATATACTCCTTGATTTTCTAACTCAATATCCACCATCCTAAGAAACCCCAAAGACAAAATTGAGTTAGAAAATCAAGGAGTATATGAAATCCCATGCACCGCCTGCCCCACCACATACACCGGACAAACCAACAGAAGAATAAATGCACGCATTGAAGAACACAAGAACTCAGTCAGAGTTCTCTATTTTATGATCCCACCAGTTCTTGCTTACAGGCAAATGATATTTCTTGCAGATCTTCCAATGCACCATTGTTGCTACTTTGTCATGCGGCTGCTTGTAGTCAGTCTGTGTGATCTTCTTGCAGCAGCTTACCAGGTGGTCCACTCTTTCTTCAGCTTCTTTGCATAGGCGGCACTTACTGTCTGTTGCTGTCTTCTCAATTTTGACTTTGCATGCATTTGTCCTTAAGGCTTGGTCTTGCGCAGCCAGAATTAGTCCCTCGGTCTCTTTCTTCAACTTTTCTGTTCTTAGCCATTGCCAGGTCTTTTTATTATCTGCTTTCCCAGCTATTTTTTTTAATGTACTGGCCATGTAGTGCTTTGTCTTTCCATGCCTCTATTCTGTTCTTCATTTGGTTCTTTCTTGTAGGCCAGTTTGGTCTCTCCAGTAGTCAGTAAGCCTTCCTGATATACTAATTTCAATGCATCTTCATCATTGTCCTTCAGATATTCTTCCAAAGCCATTTTTTCTTCTTCAACTATCTGATGTACTTGCAGCATTCCACATCCACCTATTTGCCTTGGTAGATAGAGTCTGTCAATGTCACTGCGTGGATGAAAGGCATGATTCATTGTCATTATTTTTCTGGTCTTCCTATCCATTGCTTTTAGTTCTGCTTGAGTCCAGTCCACTATTCCAGCTGTGTATCTAATGACTGGAATTGCCCAGGTATTGATTGCCTTCATGGTATTTCCTCCATTGAGTTTGGACTTTAAGATCTTCTTCACTCTCTTGATGTATTCACCTCTAATCTTTTTCTTGACTTCAGTGTGCTTGATGTTGTCAGCTTGAAGGATACCCAATTATTTGTAGTAATCTTCCTCATCCAGACTCTTAATGTTATTTTCGTGGGGCATCTTGATTCCTTCAGTTTTCACTATTTTTCCTTGTTTGACAGTAAGTGTGGCACATTTGTCCAAGCCAAACTCCATTGCAGTATCTTGGCTATATATACGGACAATGTTCAGCAGTGATTCTATTTCAGATGATGTTTTCTCCAGCATGAGGGATGGATAATCCACATGATTGGGTTTCCTGAAGTCCCTTGTACCCAATAAGACTAAGTCTGAGATAGCCACGCCTCCTGCCTGGCCGCACATGCCCAGTTCCGACTTAGTCTTCTACCCAGACAAGGTGTGTTGTTTCTTCTTTCCAGACTTCAGGTTTTATTTAACTATTTTTCCCTATCGGTGGATATTTCTCCCTTTCCCTCAAATCCTCAATTTGTTTGTTTGTTCCCCCATACCTCCTGATCCTTTCCTCCTGTTTTTTCATTTGCGCTTTATTTTCCCCCGTCTCCCTTATCTAAGGGATTGGAGGGAGGTTTATTAGTTTAGTGGACTCCTGCCTTCCCAGAGGCTGCTAGGCTTCATTGCGGCGTCCGGGAACTGGGGGTTGTGGAGTCTTTTCTCCGCTCGCCCCAGTTGATCGGCAGGTCTCCGCGGAGGCTAGGGGATTGCAAAATTCAGCCAAGGAGAGCTTTCTCGCTCTCTGGCTGCTGCCGTTTTGGTGCTTGTTCGGCGCGATCGTTTTGGGGGTGTGCGGAGCTGCCGCTAAAGCCCCAAGCTGCGCGGATCGCCCTAGCTTCTGGGGGAGTTTTCTCTTGATCGCGTTGCCTTTTTCGCATACTCTGTGCGCGATCATTTTGGGGGAGCGTGGGACTGCGCCACAGCCCAAGCTGCACAGATCGCCCTAGTCTTCTGGCAGAAAGAAAAAAAGTTCATTTCTCTTTCGCTTTCAGCAGCCCCATCGCAGAGCCACGTGGCCGTGGCTGCCATTTTAAATTGAGGCCTGCATTGCAGGGCATCTCCACGTGGCCGACATCCGCCATTTTGTATGGCGGCATGCACTGCAGGGCCGGCGCAGGACAGCAGATCGGTCCCCACGTGACTGGCGGTCGCCATTTTGCATCTTTAACATTCTGGTGATTTTGGTGGCTGGTTTAGTTCCCCCCCCTTGTTTTCTGGGGAGGGCAGAACCAAGAGAATTAATACCCCCTGCGGTTCCCAGTCATATCTATCTGACATTGCCTCTGGCAATATAGATTTTTACTCCGTTTCTTAGAGTAATCACCTTGTGTCTCATTGGGAGTGGGCCTTAATTATATTCTGGGCCTTGATCCTAGCCTGTTTTGTTGTTGACCCACCCTCAGACTTTGTGCTGAAGGGTCTCAGGCCTAATCCTTGTTTTGGATTGATCACCAGATTAATATTTCAGCCTTCATCAATCCCACCCTCAGTCTTGTGCTGAAGGGATAGAGGCTGTTTTCTCCTTGGCAGGGGGGCCGCTTTGGTTCCGTCCAGCCTTTGCTACCTGGTTATCCCACCCTCAGACTTGCGCTGAAGGGATTCAGGTTTTTTTGCAAGGAGTTCATACTGGTTTTCCAGTCCTCTGGTTCTTTTTACTTGATACAACCCATCTTCAGTATTGTGCTGAGAGATTTCAGGACACAATATCCCTGATTGAATCTCAGGGGCGTTTTCACTGGTTGTCACCTGTCCATTCAACACTATTTTTCTTTTGCTACCCTTTCAGTCTCACCTATAGATCACGTGTAATGGCAGAAGAGTCACAGCCCGATCTTGTTCTGGCACCTACCAGTCCTCCTGCTAAGCGGAGGCGCAAATCATCAAAGACTGAGGTAGCGGACAGGCTCAGGGCCAAAGCAAAAGCTGTCTCCAGTAAGGCTCCATCCAAAAGGGCTGAAAAAGAGGCCGCCAGGAGACATCAGGCTCTAGAGAGACAGATATCCAGGGCTCAAAAAGCTGCGTTGCCACAGCAGGTACCGGTTGTTCCTGAACCTCCCGGGGCTTCTCCTTTCAGCCCCCAGGTCACCACAATTGCACAGGTACACAGACCATTGTCTCCGGATGGTGGCTCCCACTCTTTAATGGATAATCCCATGGCGTCCAATCCAAATCCGACATGGTGAATTCCTCGGCCTACCCCTCCCCCTCCTCCTTCGGCCACGTTCACGGCCGCTGGTCTCCGTTCTGAGCAGCCACAGACGCTTGCTCCAGAACAATTACAATCTATGCTCACGCAGGTGTTGGGTTATCTTTCATCTTTACAGAAATCTCAACATTCTACACCCTCACAACGTAAATCTCCCACACCGGATTACGCTTGTTCCATTCCTTCTGAACATTCCTCACTGAGCGGAGAATATTATTCCGATATTGAGGAATCACGAGGAGCAGTCTTATCAGAGGATGAAGATGATTCTCAGGAATCATCTCCTTTTGTAGGGCTCTTTAATCCCACCCTGTTTAAAACTATTCTGACCAAAGCCACGGCTTCATCCCAGATAGAGCCAGAACCTGAACCAGAACCCACCCCTTCCACCAGTCAGACTTCAAATCCTGTGTTCGCTGAGCGCACGATTACTCAAAAACACATTCCCTGTCCCCCCATTTTTACCAATACGGTTAAAAAGCAGTGGACTAATCTGGGTATCTCTCCGGCTCCTGGGTCCTCTGACAAGAAGTTGTTCAGCGTAGCTCCATCCCTGACCAACCTCTTGGAGGTTCCCTCTGTTGACATTTCCCTCACTCCCATTTTTTCCAACACCACAATTGCTGGGGACATGGCGGAGGCATTAAAACCAGAGGACAGAAAATCAGAGTACTCCCTCAGGAGGGCGCATCAGGCGTCAGGGTGGGCGATAAAGGCCTCCACGTCTGCCTCATTTTTCTCTCGTTCCTCTGTCCCGTGGCTCCAGGAGCTTCAAAATTTAATTCCTCAGGATCAGGTTCGCGCACATCAAACATTGGGGAAAGTGTTAGCGGCGATGGAGTACACAGCAGATGCTACGCTGCATGCCGCCAGTTTTTCAGCCAGAGCAATAGCAGCCAATATTTCGACCAGGCGCTTACTTTGGCTGAAGCAATGGAAGGCGGATTTAAAATCTAAGAGTCGTTTGTCCACCGCTCCTTACTCTGGTGGAAAACTATTTGGAGACGCCCTGGAGCCATACCTTGTAGAGAATAAGGACAAGAAGAAGGTATTGGCTCATCAAGGCAGGAGATCAGATAGAAAGCCTACCCCCTTTTATCGCCGACAGGGATTCAGGGGCAACAACCAGGGCTCTACCTGGTCACAACCAGCACGTCCCTTTACCCCAAAATCGGACCGACAGGTGGAACGCTTTGGGACCAAACCCAGGCAACTACGACAGCAGTCTAAGCGGCCCTTTCAAGGTGCGGGGGGCCGTCCCTATCGGAGGAATAAGTGACTCTGGGGAAGGTCCCCCCATAGGAGGTCGCCTATCCCTGTTCTCTCGAACCTGGGAGGACACTACTACAGACACCTGGGTTTTGTCCACAGTTCTTCAGGGACTGACCTTAGAGTTTTTCGCAAAACCGGCAAACCGCTTCATCTCTTGCCCAACCCCTTCAAACCCATCAAAGCGGGCTCTCATGAAGGAAGCCATTACCCACCTTCTCACAATACGGGCAATAGAACCGGTTCCTCCCGATCAACGGGGAAGAGGATTTTATTCAATTCTATTCATAGTTCCAAAAGCCTCGGGAGGATGGAGGGCCATTCTGGACCTAAAACGCCTAAACTCCTATCTAATATACAAAAAATTCAAAATGCAAACACTCCAATCTATTCTGGCCAGCATAAGGAAGAACGACCTCCTTACGTCCATCGACCTCAAGGAGGCGTATCTTCACATTCCAATTTTTCAATCACATCGCAGATTTCTCAGATTCTGTTACGGATCTTATCATTATCAATACAGAGCACTTCCGTTTGGCCTTTCATCCGCCCCGAGGGTATTCACAAAGATTCTATCGTCCTGGCAGCTCACCTCAGACTGGAGTCCATACGGATCCAGTGTTATCTGGACGACATCCTCATACAATCAGGGTCGGTCCAGGCGGCACAGTCAGAAGTAACCCGCACAATAGAGGTACTCCAGGATCATGGATTCTTGGTGAATTTCCCCAAAAGTCAACTGGTTCCATCCACACGGCTTCTTCATCTTGGAGCAGTAATAGATACGACCCAATGCATGGTCTATCTTTCACCAGATCGCATAGCCAGTCTCAGGGCTTTTGTCCAACAGGTACAACGCACCAGGTCAGTCTCACTCCTCACTCTTTCCCAGCTCTTAGGCAAGATGATCTCTTGCATCGCCATCGTGCCCTGGTCCAGACTTCATTCGAGAGCCCTGCAATGGTTCCTCCTTCCTTTTCAGAGGAAGAAGTTAACATCCTCCAACATATTAGTGCGGTTGACTCCCCTAGTAACACGTTCCCTCCTGTGGTGGCGTTCTCGAGCAATCAACAAAGGCTCGAAATTCAGGGAACAGTCACGGATAGTACTCACCACGGACGCCAGTCTCTTTGGCTGGGGGGCTCACCTCCAGTCTCAGATGGCCCAGGGGAGATGGTCAAAGGAGGATCTGGCACACAACATAAATTGGCTGGAGCTCCGGGCAATTCATCTGGCGTTGCGTCACTTCAAGCATAAGGTGAGAGGCCAACACATACTTGTCCTCACGGACAACATTGCGGCCAAGGCTCATGTGAACCGCCAAGGGGGCACCCGATCAAGCGCTCTGATGACAGAGGCCACACTGCTCTGTTCTTGGGCAGAGGCCAATCTATTATCGATAAGGGCGGATCACATTTCGGGGGAAATCAACCAACAGGCAGACGCTCTCAGCAGAGCGACGGTGGATCATTCAGAATGGCGTCTGGATCCAGACCTGTTCCTAGCCATATCTCGCAGGGTGGGACACCCAGTTCTCGACTTGTTCGCCTCGGAAAAGAACTCCCAACTTCCAAGGTTTTTCTCCCGCTTTCAGTCTCCAGGGGCGGAGGGAGTGGATGCCTTACGCATCCCGTGGCCCCGGGGCCTTCTTTATGCTTTTCCTCCGCTTCCTATTCTTCCAGCGGTCATCCGCAAAATTCTGCGGGAGCGGGCGGAGGTCGTTCTCATAGCCCCTCATTGGCCGAGACGCCCGTGGTTTGCAGATCTCATGAGCCTATCTGTAGCCACCCCGTGGCGGATACCTCCAGACTGGATAGCACTCACTCAGGGGGCGCTCCGCCATCCAGATCCTCAATGGCTACAATTAACCGTATGGCGATTGAGCGGAGACGTTTGACTACGGAGGCTTATTCTCCGAGAGTCATTGATATCATCCAGGCATCTAGACGTCCCTCAACGAATAGAGTTTATGACTCTACTTGGAGGAGTTTTACATCTTGGATGTCCAAGCATCAGGTACAGTTCTCATCTCTCACTGTACCTCAGGTCCTACAGTTTCTGCTGGACGGGATGGACAAAGGGCTGTCTCCTAGTACTCTTAGGAGACAGGTGGCGGCTATAGCCATGGTTCTTTCTTGCGACGACGCTTCTTCTCTTGCTCACCATCCTATGATTCGTTCCTTTCTTAAAGGAGCAGCTAATATAAAGCCCCCAACAGTTCATTGCTATCCTTCCTGGGATTTGTCAAAAGTTCTACAGGCCCTTACCGGGTCACCCTTTGAACCTATTCGCTCATGCGATCTCAATCTGTTATCCATGAAGGTGGCTTTTCTGGTGGCAGTGACATCTGCCAGACGCATTTCCAAATTGGCTGCTCTTTCGGTGAGGGAGGATCTTTGTTTGTTTCGCCCTGACTGTGTAATTTTATGCTTGGATCCCACATTTGTTCCTAAGGTGAATTCCTTGTTTCACCAGTCACAGGAAGTGGTGCTGCCAAGTTTTTGTCCTAGTCCATCTAGTGACTTGGATCGCAGATGGCACACTTTAGATGTTCGCAGAGCACTTTGCATTTATATTAAGAGGACATCTTCTTTCCGTAGATCGGAGGCTCTCTTCGTGTCATTCGCTCCGACCTCAATGGGTCTCAAGGTCTCTTCTACCACCATCGCTAGATGGATAAAGGCTTGTATTGCTAGAGCATATCAATCACAATCATTGGCTATGCCGTCACGTGTCACAGCTCACTCTACTCGCAGTGTGGCCACTTCTGCTGCCTGGGCTACTCAGGCGCCTATTGGCGACATCTGTCGGGCGGTGACTTGGTCGTCCCCTTCGCCATTTATCTGTCATTATAAAATAGATAGTTTTGCTTCTGCTGATGCTGCTTTTGGCCGTCGTGTATTACAGCGGGTAGTTTCATCTCCTGCATCACGTGGCCCGTCTGTTAACCCTCCCTAGGGACAGGCGAGCTTTGGTATGTCCCAATCATGTGGATTATCCATCCCTCATGCTGGAGAAGGGGCGTTGGTCTTACCTGAACGCCATTTCTCAGCATGATGATGGATAATCCACCCCCGCCCCTTTTTCTTTTCATGGATTCATGGGCACGGTGATAGGAGTCTGGAGAACAACACGCCTGACTTTGTCTGTTGCTTCGCCTCCGTCGGAACTGGGCATGTGCGGCCAGGCAGGAGGCGTGGCTATCTCAGACTTAGTCTTATTGGGTACAAGGGACTTCAGGAAACCCAATCATGTGGATTATCCATCATCATGCTGAGAAATGGCGTTCAGGTAAGACCAACCCCCTTTCCATACAGCTTCAGATCATCCATGTAAAGGAGGTGGGATAGTCTGGCAGATGTTTTTGATGTTTGATAGCCATGTCCTGAGTTATTCAGTATTGTTGACAGAGGAAACAATGCAATAACAAATAGTAGTGGTGATAATGAATCTCCTTGAAATATTCCTCTCTTGATATTAACCTCTCCCAGTCTTTCATCATTGACCTGCAACTGTGTCTTCCACTGTACCATCGATCTTTGCACAAATTTTCTGATGTTTCTACTGACTCCTGTTATTTCTAGGCACTTGATTATCCAGTCATGTGGCAGAGAGTCAAATGCCTTTTTGTAGTCAATCCATGCCACATTCAGGTTGGTCTTCCTTTTCTTGCAGTTTTCCAAGATCATTTTGTCTATTAGGAGTTGGTCTTTTGTTCCTCTGCTATTGGGGTGGTTTCCTTTCTGCTCGGGTGGAAAGAGATTGTTTTCAACTAGATGCTGTTGTACTGCATCAGCTATCACACCAGTTAGCAATTTGAAAGTTGTTGGTAAGCAGGTAATTGGCCTGTAGTTTCCTGGTGTTGCCCCTTTTGCTGGATTTTTCATTATTAGGTAGGTTTTCCCAGTTGTTAGCCACTTTTCAATTTCTCCTCCTTGTAGTATATTGTTGAACTACTTGGCAATGAGTGCGTATATAACAGTTAGATGTTTCAACCAAAACCCATGCAGTTCATCTTCACCTGGTGCTGACCAATTTTTGATCCTCCTTGCTCTTTTTTCTACCATTTTTGTTGTTATTAGTTCTTTCATTTCAACTTCTGTTTTATTTGCATCCACCTCTTTTAACCAAGCCGTATCGTTGTTGTATTTCTTTGGGTTATCCTATATCTGCTTCCAGAACTGCACTGTTTCTTCCTTGTCAGGTACTGACTGATTCATTGCACTTTCTCCATTGATGGATTGGTAGAAACGTTTCTGATTGGATTGAAATTGGAGGTTCTGCCTATAATTTGCAATTAGAGCTTTGTATCTGCTGACTTTCCTGGCTATAGTTGTTATTTGGGCTTTATTATTTCCAGTGCTTCCTTGATCTTCCTTGTTTCTAAGTGGTATTTCTTGATTAGGTATTATTTGGTCTTGTTCTTCAGCTTCTTTTCTTTCATCTGTTCTAGCTTGCTTGCATGTGATCTTAACTTGCTGATCTTATTTTCTAGTCTAACCTTCCATTTTGTGATGCACTGTTTGTTTGTTTTTCTTT
>NW_015386274.1:1695236-1707838 GCF_001527695.2 Protobothrops mucrosquamatus | reverse complement strand
TTGCAGTGAATTGGTGCTTATACTTGATATTGCAGTATTTGCATCTTTTAATGCTTGTGCTAGCTGTTTCTTTGGAACAAGCTTCAATGCAGGCAGCCTTATTCTGTTGTTTTTGTGCTGTTCTAGATGCTCAGTTATTCTTTGTTTCAATTCTTTTATTTCTTTAGTTAGAGGGTTTTGTTCTTCCTGAGGAAGAGGTACCTGGTTTCCAAATGAGAACAGTTGTATATCTCTGGTGGATTCCTTCACTGCCAACTCCCCCTGGTTTGCCTCTACATTCTGAATTACTTCTGGCAAGGCTTTGATTTCTTTGCCCTGGGTAAACCTTTGCAGTTTATCCAATTCTGTTTCTGTGAATACTTTATTTTGTATTATACATCGGCGTTGATCTGCTATAGTCTGTTCTGTTATTTCTGATTCTGGATGTTGTTCTTTCCAGAATGGTGCATTCGTTTTAGATTTCCTCTTCTTGTTGGACTTGATCTGTAATAACAGATCATTATTTCTTTGTTTTGAATCACTGTGTATTTGCGACGGGTAAACACCTTTTCTTCCAGTAGTTCTGCAGCTGCTGGCCCTGGTTGCTCAGCCAACAGTCCTGAGTCCTATAACCCATTTTTCACCAGATATCCAGGAACTCCAACATCTAGCGCGGACCTTGTTAACCCGGGCGACATCCGAGCCGGTATGGCTTTCTGAAATTTACGTCTCAGCATATTTTTTATGGGAGAAACACTCTTTGTCTGACTCCTGATGAGACCTGTCCAGTATGGTTGAACCTCTGGCATAGCTCTCATCTTCCTCAGAGTACACAAGCCCCACAATCACGTCAAGGTAGTGCCTAATTGGGGGATGATGGTGATGATTGTTGTTGTTGTTATATTATTATTATTATTATTATTATTATTATTATTATTATTATTATTATTATTATTATTATTATTATTATTATTATCTCTAATAAAACTATACCTTTCTCAACAAATGGAGCCAAGGATTATTTCTGTCGAGAGGCTCAGGTTGTGGGCGATCTGACATCACGTATGATTGAGGCAAAATGAAAAAAGCTGATTTCTGCCATACATAAAAATCAGATAACTCTTAGAGTTATGATCAGTTGCTATTTGATATGAGTTGAAAGTAGGATTAGGTATCACAAATACACAAATCTGATTGGCTTTCTATTGATGTCATAAAAAAACAAAATAGCATTTTTTTTATAGCTAAGCAAATCTGGAGACACTGTTATCACTATTTCACATATATGCAGTGTATATGGGGAAAGACTGAGCAACTGTATTTCTGCTCCACAAATACTTTCATGCCTTTGCATTGTGTATGAGAATTCAAAAACTGCATTTTGTATATGAAATTAAGCATGAATGCAGTAAGAACAGTGAAATGCTCTAAATATGAATATTACATTTGTATATTGAATCATTAATATTCCTACCTGTCTCCATCCTTATATGTGGATTAATATTCATTTTCCTTTTTTAATCTCTATTGCTATTTTATTCAAATACTTTGAATGTTATTTTAACAGAGAATATTTTCTAAACTTTTCTAAATTTATTCCAGGGCAGCTTCTGGTCATATCACGGAGAGGCAGACATCATGTGACCTAGTAGCTGTTGGTAAAAAACCTCAAAGTTTTCATCCTGTTTTTGAACATATAAAATCTGTGACGCAGAAGGTAGAACAAAACCCATCAAAAGAATTTGCTCAGGAAATCATCACAATTATCCACCAAGTTAAAGGTGGTTACAGAAAGTTAAAAACATCTTGTTTCCATGTGATATCATCACTGTCTAGTAATCAAAATATTTTGTATGTCATTAATCCAGGTAAACCAAGATATGTGAAATGTTGCAGCTGTTTAATAAAGTAGTATGAGATTATTACCAAAAATCCAAGAAAGACTATTTCACTTTTTAAATTAGAGGTGCTGGGATTTTTTTAACAACTGAAGTTCAGATATAATGGCTTTGTACATGCATATATAGATCAAATTAATACTTTAAAAAACACCACTGAGCACAGAATGGGCACAGAAGTGTAATACACACACAAATTTTTAATTTGAGATAATTTTAACTAAAGTGTATATCAATTTGATCTTTCTGCACTTGGCTGCCTAAACGGTAAAAGTTATATAGGCCCCTTGAGATGAAAGGATTATTGAGTAGATTTTGAAGGCTATATTGAAATAAAATAAGAGCATGCTGTATGTTACCATTACAAATTTATGAAGGAATATATGGCTTTAAAGTTTACAAGGGTTAAGACAGTGATGACGAACCTTTTAGACACCGAGTGCCCCAAAACCCTCCGCCCACCCCTGCTCCACCACTTGCTCCCCGCCTGCCCCCAGGGCCACCTACCGCCTCCATGGCCCGCTGCAGCAAATCAGGCGGCCCTGCAGCACCATGGCCATGCCCTCTACCGGTGCCCCGCAGCACCATCTGCGCGACAGGGCGCGAGGGCGGAGTCTTGTCCCTGCTGCCTGGCTGCCATGTCCTTGGCTGTGTCCCCGGCCACGCCCGGGGTGACTTCTCCAGGGAGGCTGCTGGTGAGGGGGAGGAGGGGGGCGGGACTGGGGCGACAGTGCGTGTGCCCACAGAGAGGACTCTGCGTGCTGCCTCTGGCACACGTGCCATAGCTTCGCCACCACTGGGTTAAGATATTACAATCTTCAGGGTGGAGATTTCAGTTGCTAACCATGATATTGCTGCTTGTCGAATTAGCTTTTTTTCTTCATTGTCTTCACAGCAAATTATTTTAAATCTTCTGACCTTACTTTAAATGAGCGCTTCTCAAAAATACAAGATATATCAGGGGCAAATGAAGTTAAAAGATATTTGGATCCAGAGATTCACAGGTAAGGTAAACTTATTCAACCCATAAAATTTATTTTGGTTGATTAAATAAATAATTCTGCAAAATTAAGATATATCCAGCATATGGTATCTGCCTTTTCCACTATGAACATTTTCTGGCTCTTCCCAATTATTTCTATGATCTAATTATATCCTACCCTTTTTATTCATATTCAGAATGGTCTAAATGCATTCCTGCATCATGACCAACATGGACCCAGAGATTTTAAAAAACTAAAGTAGACTCCCAGCAAGATGTATTATTCAAGTATATTTTGTGTAATTTAGTATCTGATGTAGTTACATTTTTTCCATATAATTTATTGATACTAATTTGCTTGGTCATTATATTAGGAGAATTGATATGTCTCTGGCAGAACTTCAGAACAAACGAGCTATTTCGGGTGAGTCTGGACAGGTATGTATATTTATCTCCTAGTGAAAAAAACAAATTTTCAGCAGTGGGATAAAGTGTCTTATTTTAATGAATCCATAGAATGTTTGTTTATTCAGCATGTAACCCTACCTTACTGAAACAATGCTGTATCTTTATTTTTTATTGAAATGCATTTCTTATTCCAATTGCCTCCCAAAGAGCTGAAATGGATGTAATTCTTTCTTCAAACATATGAGGTGTCAAGGTTCCTACTAATGAAACACTTCAAAGAACTTCCAGGCATTGTTTATCCTAAGAAGTCTTTATTCATGTAACAACGTGTCAGCAGGCGTGGATGGATGCCAAGATCTAAATTCCCCTCCCTTGATCACATAATATTCCAGCCTATTCCCTCCTCTTTTTTACAGTCATAAATCACGTTCTCCAATCAGTTTGAAGGCCAAAGGTTTTCTTCCGTGTTTTGCAGACTTCCGCCAATTCCTTATCTCACTAATCCCCCACACACATTCTTTCTCTTCCCCTCCCAGCATCAATTAAGTTAACTCTAAAAATACCACACAGCTCTGCATATTTTGTCAGAGCAAGAACATCCAATGTTAGCAGCACTGACGTGAGGTAGATTTGGCTGAGAATTTCAAGTTCACTAAACTGATTTTAATAGTTGAATGAGAATTTTTTTACTGCACTAACTCTAATGTATAATGTCCTGTTAGGGGCCCTATTACCTGATTGCATTGTTAATTTCAGTGTAATTATTATGACAATTCTTGTTTTTGTGTTTTTATGGTTTTAATTGTATATCGTTCGCTGCTCAGTCAATTGGTTTGAGATATAGAAATTGAATAAATAAATATTCATTTCTGTGAAATATAACACTTTTTGCTTTATTTTATTCTAATACTGGTCTTATATTAAAGTTAGGTGAAAATAAAAATAAAAACTTTAATTCAGTAATCCATTTATTATATTTTTAGAATGTTGTGAGAGTTCTAGAGGATCCAAATGATTTAAGACATGACATAGAGAGGCGAAGAAAACAGAGACTGGAGAATGAAGATGAAGATATATTTTACATTAATATCCCACAAAGGTAGATGTTCTCAAAAGAAATAATCGTTGGAATTGAAATACGATAGTCACACTATTACATTCTAATGCTATTTTCATGATGTGCATCTTGAACTTACTTTTTCTTTTCCCTTTGCAGTCTTACATGAAATATCATAATCCACACAAAAATGCGTAGTATTCCTTTGTTTTCTACCCTATTACTAGAAGATACTGTAATTTGAATTAATGTTGATCTTAGTATCAGCTTTTTACTATTCTTTTCCTTCCCCTGATACCCTCACTATAATAAGTTGTATTAGCATGATATAGTTTGGACTATGGATTATAAATGAACTAGTTTGGTTGTAAAATATCTGATGTACTATATTGAGAATTGAGGAAGAAAATGCAATCAGATTAATTGTGTACAAAACTATGTAGTCAATCTGTTCTTTCATATCTGGTTTGAAATACTTGTTTCCCACCTACATAATCAGATGATTTTTTTTTATTTTGGCAGCATGAATAAACTTTGAGATAGCAGTCACAGAGTAGAACCCATCATGTTTCGATTTAGTTTTTTTCCAAAGACAGTGCCCATTTATTTTTGATACTCCTTTTCCTCTGTGAAAAAACATTTTTCCCAGCTCTTCAAAACTAGTTCATTTTTCATTAGACATTTTTGCTTCCACCTTTCAGGAGATACTTGGTTTTATTTAGACCTCAGCCATATAATAATGCGAATGCAAGCAACTGAGATAGGATACTGTCTTATATCCTTCTAAACTTTTTCCTTCATTTACCAAACAAAGATTCATGTTACTTTTCAGTACATTTTAGTTGAAATGAAATGTTGTAAATTTCTATTTATTTATCATATTTATATTGATAAATATAAATTTCAGAAGTTTCTTCTGAAACTTCTTTAGCTCCATTGTATCCTCTTTGGGATGTGATGACCAAAGCTGCACACAATAGCCCAGGTGTGATAGCACCAATGGTTTATATAACGGCATTATGGTATTGGCACCTCAACTTTCAGTACTGCTTTTTATTATCTCTAAAATGCTGTTGGTTTGTTTTATAGCAGATGTTATAGCAACGCCTTCAATAAGCTGTTTACACCCAAGATCTGTTTCCTCATTACAGGTAGTCCTTGACCTACAACTACAAATTTTGGTTGCTAAGTGATGCTCTCATAAAATGTGACCGCTTTGCTTAGCAATGGCAACCCAGGCAATTGCCACTGATAAGTGAATGCTCCAGTCTTAGGTGAGGCAACTTCATGCTAGCTTCCCACAATCAGGTCATTGGGGAAGCTGGCTGGAAGTTGCAGACCTCAGGCCCTACTGGCTTGGGGAGGAAGCAACAGTGTGGCTGGGGTTATTACAGAGAGTGCGCGAGGGCATTGGAACTGTTTGGATTTTCAGCTCCAAAGTCAAGAGGTTCTCAAGTCTTTCCATCCTAAGGTTGAATATCCTCTATGGCTGAAAATTCTACTTGGATTTTGGCATGGGATATTTTCAGCCAACCTCCAGAGTGGAAAGGACTTCCTCTTGTTTCTGGGTACTGGCTAAAAAAGCTCCTAAATCTATCAAAATCCAATCAGGAATCTGTGTAGAAATCAAAGTATACATGCAGAAATCTGCTGCACACATACAAGTCGCTCCACATGCCAAGAGGACTCCCTCTCATCGTTGCAGGTTGGCTGACAAACTCCATGCCAAAATCCAAGCCTCAGTGCAGAAATCCAAACTGCTGCTGCCTCCCTCTTGTTTCTAGAGGCTGGCTGAACACATTCCATGCCAAAATCATTCTTGGATTTTGGCATGGAGCTTTTTCAGCCAGCTACCAGAGATGAGAGAAAGTTCCCAGAAGGCAGCAGTGGTTTGTGATCTTTCCTGCTGGTTTCTCCATTGACTTTCTGGGAAAGCTGGCAAGGAAGATTGCAAATGGAAATCATATTATTGCAGGGCACTTGGCAACCAGTCATAAGGGCAAATAGTTTGCCAAGTCCCAAGTTGCAATTGTGCAACCACAGGAATGAAGCAGTAGCCATAACTTTAGGAAGTGGACATAAGTCCTTTCACTAAGCAACATTGTAACTTTGAATGGTAGCTGAATGGTCATAACTCTACCATTAGTCACGGTTACAATTAATCTCATTCATTTATATAAGTAGTTAGAAATGTTTGCACTAGTGTGCATAACTTTACATTGAATGATATCCTACACATTGACATCCATTTCTCTAAATGTATAGAAATCCCTTTGAAACTCTTTCAAGTCCTTTATTGTTTTTATGACTCTTCACAGTTTAGGGTCATAAGCAAACATGGCTATTTCACTTCTCATGCCTGAATCCAGGCAATTTATAAATAGGTTAAAAAGCATCAGCTAGACATAACCCTAGGGAACCCCCTAGCTCAGACATGTTAAACACAAGGCCCACGGACCAGATCCAGCCCGCAGAGAGCCCAGATTTGGCCCCAGGGGCTGTCCCAGAAATGGCAAGAGATTGGCCCCCACTGCCCCAGCCCTGGCCCACCTCAACGCGGTTGGGTGCCCTCTGGTGCACACACATGAAACGGTGAGCGCTCGGGGGTTGGTGGTGTGCAGCAGAAGCTGCAGCTCATTTGCCTCACCCCGCCCCTTCCAGCCTAACCCCGTCACACCCCGCTTTGCCAGGTCTCCTCATCCGGCTCTGCCGGGCTGCACTTGTCCTCACTTGGGCCATGGCGTTCTGTAAGCCTAGCGCCCCAGGGCATGCCCAGCCTGTGGGATGAAAGGTCCGGAGAACGGAGCACACGGTGGCACAAGCCAACCGTTGGCCGGCTCCCGGTCGCCCTCTCCGCCATGTGGTAGGGCTGGAGAGGGGAACGCAGCACTCATGCCAGATGCAGAGCCGCCGCCTGGAATTTTCTCCCCTTTTCTCCCCCCCCTTTTTTTTAACCTCTTCCCACTCCATTCAATGCAGCTGGAGGAAAAGAGCGAGAAGGGGGAGAAAGCAGGGAGAGGCTGTGTTTGTGTGTGTGTGTGTGTGTGTGTGTGTGTGAGAGAGAGAGAGAGAGAGAGAGAGAGAGATTGAGCCATCAGGGAAGCAAAAGTGTGAGGAATGGGGAGCGTTGCAAACAGAGTAAGCAAACTTACAAAAAGGGGATCTCTCTCACACACACACACACACACACAAACACACACACACGTGCTGCATCGGGGTGGTGTGCAGGCAGGTGAGAGCAAACTCACAGTTTGGCTTTGTGGTCTATTCTTGCTGCCTCCCCTCCCTAAAATCCAGCCGATAATAGAACTCTTTGGATTGAATGGGACATTAAGAGGAATTGGCATGAGTTGAAATTAAAAGGCCGAGTCAACTGCCCCCCCCCCAATTATTTTATCGGAGACAAGGAAAGTGTTTCTTGCTTCTACTTTCTCTCATCTGCTCTTTTATAATTTAATCCAGCCTTACCCAAACTAATGTCTTTTGGGTGTCATGGACCACAGTTCCCACCAATGCGATGATAAAAGCCCAGACCAGCACAATACCATTGAGAAAGAAAAACAAGAAATTCAAGAAGAAACCAGCATGGCTGCACAAAGATCTCTCTGACAAACTGAAAGACAAAAAGGACAAATACAAAAAAATGGAAATGGGGGCACATAATTAAGACCAATTATCAACAGATAGCCAGAATATGCAAAGATGAAGTCAGGAAAACAAAGGCTCAGAACAAACAAAGACTTGCAACAGAAATCAAGGATAATAAAAAAAGTTTCTTCCAACATATTAACAAGAAGAAAAAAGTCAAGGAAACTGTAGGCCCACTAAAGACAGAAGATGGCAAGGTAATAACAGGCAACAGGGAGAAAGCAGAGCTGCTTAACATACTTTGCATCAGTCTTCACACAAGAAGAAACCATAGCCCAACATACCGTAAAAAACCACTGCAAAAGACATACTAGAAACAAAAATTAAAATAAGCAGGAAAATGGTAAGAGAACACCTATCCGACCTTGACGAAGTTAAATCACCAGGACCCGACAAATTACATCCCAGAGTTCTGAAAGAGCTGACAGGTGTTATCTCAGAACCATTGTACCACATCTTTCATAAATCCCAGGAAACTACAGACCAATTAGTTTAATATGAATACCTGGGAAGATCCTAGAAAAGATAATCAAAAACATCTGCAAACAACTAGAAGCAAACAAAGTTATAACCAGTAGCGGACTTTCGGTTTGCCATCATGGCGCCGCAGATGCTGGAAGACGAGCTCCGTCTTTTGCGTCCAATTTCGTCCCGCTGGGGGACCCTGGAAAGAGTCGAAAGTCACCCTGTAGGGGCGACGAACAAGGAGGGGACCCCTGCTTGATCGCGGGAGGGCGGCGGCCCTTCCGTTGGATCTGGGGAAGCCCTCCAAACTGGTGGGGGAAAGACCGGCCATAGCAATATGGCTCGTCATTCAGCTGCTGACAGCCGAAGTCAAAATTACCACCAAGCACCTTTAAAGCAACACGGATGAAACTGGGTGAGATTTGATCTTCTCTTTAAGACTTTAAGTATTTTTTCCTGTAAAAGCTGCCCAAAGTATTTTCCCCATGTGAGGAGAGAAGGAAGGGAATTTCTACCCCACACTCTAAGAACAGCAGCAACTAACTACCTAGGGGAAACAGGAACTATAAGAACAATTTTAATCTAATTGGATGTATATGCTTTTGAAACTTGGGGACTAAAAGTGTTCCTATTCTTACTGGAGATGTTTGTTTTTATCTAAAAAAAGAAATAAAACTTGAAAAACTATCATAAAAACTTTGGACTTAAAAAGCTTTAAACGGCATTGGTGACATCTTGTGGTGAAGTATAGTATTACAACTTGTTATTGCCTAAAAGAGACTTGGCTTGAAGCCCAGACTCCAGAAAAAACTTCTTTGACCTTGACAGCTACCAGATCTTGACTACAACCAAAAAACTAACAATGCAGAAAATAACAGGAGAAGTGGAACAACTAAACACCAAGACAGAGGACTCAAATGACCAACAGATCCAGCCAACGGAAAAATCAGAACAGGGAGTGATAATACTGAAAATGGAAAAGACATTTTACAAAAATCAGAAGAAATTTGAGAGAAAGAAAGAAGAATAGATTGAATGGAAGATAAACCTATCAGGACAAAAGCAAAGTTTTACACCTAGGCAGGAAAAATCAAAGGTACAAGTACAGATTGGGTGAGACCTGGCTTAAAAACAGTAACTGTGAGAGGGACCTTAGAGTCCTAGTGATGATCGCTTGACTATGAGCCAGCAGTGTGCAGCAGCAACCAAAAAAGCTAATATAATCCTGGCTTGTATAAACAGGGGCATAGAATCAAGATCACGCAAATTATTAGTACCGTTTTATAAAACCCTAGTAAGACCACACCTGGAACACTGCAGCCAGTTTTGGTCACCATATCACAAAAAAGATGTTGAGAGTTTGGAAAAAATTCAGAGAAGAGCAACTAAGATGATCAAAGGCCTGGAGACTAAAACATACGAAGAACAGCTGCAGGACTTGGGTTTGGCTAGTCTAAAGAAAAGAAGAAATAGGGGAGAGATGATAGCAGTATTCCAGTATCTGAGGGGCTGCCACAAGGAAGAGGAGGTCACTTTGTTCACCAGAACACCAGAGGGAAGGATGAGAAACAATGGTTGGAAACTGATCAAAGAGAGAAGCAACCTGGAATTAAGGAGAAACTTCCTGATAGTGAGGACAATCAACCAGTGGAACACCTTGCCTCCAGAAATCATGGGGGCTCCATCACTGGTGATTTTTAAAAAGAGACTAGACAATCACCTGTCTGAGATGGTATAGGTTCTCCTGCTTGAGCAGGGGGCTGGACTAGAAGACCTCCAAGGTCCGTTCCAGCTTCTATTCCATTCCACTCCATTCCATTCATCCTGTGGCTATGCTGGCTAGAAATGGAATGCCTTATTTCAGTGATGGCGAACCTTTTAGAGACCAAGTGCCCAAACTGCAACCCAAAACTCACTTATGCATCGTTGAGTGCCAGGTGGGTGTGGCCCATTCGCTGGGCATGGCCAATTGGGTGGGCGAGGCTGCCGTGGTAACAGCAGACTGGGTGGGACTAAAAAGTTCAATCAATCAATTCCAACTTTGCAAGATCTTTTTTTTCCTGCGAGAAGTTGAAATCGACTGATTGATTGAACCTTTTTTTTTTTTTTGCACACGGCAGCGGAGGCCTAAAGCGAAAAGGTTTTATAAAACCCAGCTGAAGGCCTAGGACTGGGGCGACGGCGCGCGTGCCCACAGAGAGGGCTCTGAGTGCCGCCTCTGGCACCCGTGCCATAGGTTCGCCACCACTGCCTTATTTTGTCTGTAGTATGCGCTTAGGAGGCAGTAGGTCTGTGGGGTTTAGATGTATTTAAACATTTGTTTCTTCTGCCTAATTTATTAAATCAATGTCTAATTCGAAATTAAATGTTTCGGAGAAATCTAGGGTGGTTTACAAGAAAGCTCTCAAAGACAGCTATTGTAAAGAATCACCAGCACTGCTTAAAACAATATTAAAAGTGTGTATTTTAAGAAAGAAAAATAGTAGTAATTTACTTAGTGCTGTTTGACCATAAAATGTTTGTTCTACATATGCCTGGCTGAACAGTGTGTTTGGAGTTGCCTCTAAAAGGGTGAGGGATGCACTGTTCATATTTTTCTTGGGAGAAAGTTCTATAATTGGGGTGCTGTCTCTGGGAAGGCTCTGCTCATGGCCACTGTTCTATAAACCAAACCAGGGGGACCATCTGGTCTACAGTTGCAAGAAAAAGTATGTGAACCTCTTGGGATAACGCGGAGTTTTGCATGAATTGGTCATAAAATGTGCTCTGGACGTCATCTAAGTCAGGGCTTTTCAACCAGTGGTATGGGTACCACCTGTGGTACATTGGCACCTGGCAGGTGGTACGCGACCATCCTAGAAAAGTGGTAGCGGGGGAGGGGAATGAGCTGAACTAGTGGCAGCACTGCACAAGCCTGAGCGAGAGATAGCTGAAGCTGCAGGGCTGTCAGGGCTCAGCGGAAGCGCCAGGATCAGCACCAGACTCCAGCTGGAGCTCGGCGCTGATCCTGGCCCTTCTGCTGAGCCCAGAAGAAGCACCGATCAGCTGGAATGTTGCAGCATCTCCAGGGTCTTGTGATTTACATTCAGATGCTTGGCAATCAATTCATATTTATGACGGTCACAGTGTCCCACCCAGCAGACGGGGGGGCACTTTTTTCAGTGCCATTGTAACTTCGAACAGTCACTAAGTGAACTGTTGTAAGTCAAGGACTACCTGTACTTCATCACTTTTTTTCTTTTTGGGGTCATCAAGTTTTTGACACCTTGCTAGGCGACTGGTGGTACTCGGATATTGCCATATCCTAAAAGTGGTACAATGGGTGAAAAGGTTGAAAAGCCCTGATCTAAGTCACAACAATAGAAAAACACAGTCTGCTGAAAATAATAATACACAAACATTACATATTGCCATGGTTTAATTGAACATAACATGTAAACATTCACAGTGCAGGGAGGAAAAAGTATGTGAGCCCCTAGCCTAATGACATCTCCAAGAGCTAATTGGAGCCAGGAGTGAGCCAATCTTGATTCCAATCAGTGTGATGATATTGGATGTGTTGCTGACAGCTGTCCTGCCCTTTAAAAACACACACCTGTTATGGGTTTACTGGTTTCAAGAAGCACTGTCTGATGTGAACCATGCCTCGCAGAAAAGAGCTCTTGGAAGACCTATGGTCAAGAATTGTTGACTTGCATGAAGCTGGAAAGGGTTACAAAAGTATCTCCAAAAGCCTTGATGTTCATGTGTCCATGGTAAGACAGACTGTCTACAAATGGAGAAAGTTTAGCACTGTTGCTACTCTCCCTAGGCGTGGTCATCCTGTAAAAATGACTGCAAGAGCACAGCGCAGAATGCTTCTTGAGGTAAAGAAGAATCCTAGAGTGTCAGCTAAAGACCTACAGAAATCTCTGGCACATGCTAACATTTTTGTTGACACATCTACAATAAGGAAAACATTAAACGAGAATGGAGTACATGGGAGGACACCACGGAGGAAGCCATTGCTGTCCAAAAAAAATATTGCAGCACGTTTGAAGTTTGCAAAAGAGCACCTGGATGTTCCACAGCACTACTGGCAAAATATACTGTGGACAGATGAAACCAAAATTGAGTTGTTTGGGAAAAACACACAACACTATGTGTGGAGAAAAAAAGGCACAGC
>NW_015386274.1:1684210-1694604 GCF_001527695.2 Protobothrops mucrosquamatus | reverse complement strand
GGTCCAGAAAAGGCCGCAACTGGTGGATCAGGCGAACCTGATAAAACGCCCCCCTGGTCACGGCCGACAAATGGTCATCCAGTGCCAGCCGCGAATCCAGGAGGACTCCCAAGTTGCGCGCCCTCTCCGAGGGGGCCAAAGTTTCGCCCCCTATAGTCAGCGATGGTGTCAGCTGACTATGCCGAGGCGCTGGCAACCATAGCCACTCGGTCTTGGAAGGATTGAGCCTGAGTCTGTTCCTCCCCATCCAGACCCGTACGGCCTCCAGGCAACGGGCCATCACGTCAAGGGCAACGTTGGGGTGGTCTGGGGTGGAAATGTACAGCTGAGTATCGTCAGCGTACTGATGGAAATCCACCCCAAAACCACGAATGATCTCCCCCAGCGGCTTTACATAAATATTGATCTCCCCCAGCGGCTTTACATAAATATTGAAATGTTGTGGCATGACCTTAAGAGACCGATTCACACCAGACATCCCAAGAATATTGCTACACTGAAACAGTTGTGTGAAGAAGAGTGGTCCAAAATTACTCCAGATCGTTGTGCAGGTCTGATCTGCAACTACAGGAAACGTTTGGTTGAGGTTATTGCTGCCAAAGGAGGGTCAACCAGTTATTAAGTCCAATGGTTCACATACTTTTTCCTCCCTGCACTTTGAATGTTTACATGTTATGTTCAATTAAACCATAGCAACATGTAATGTTTGTGTATTATTATTTTCAGCAGACTGTGTTTTTCTATTGTTGTGACTTAGATGACGTTCAGAGCACATTTTATGACCAATTCATGCAAAACTCTGCGTTATCCCAAGGGGTTCACATACTTTTTCTTGCAACTGTAAATGGATGGCAAACAAAGATGAGTAGGGGGCTGGAGACTAAAACAGTGATGGCAAACCTTTTAGAGACCGAGTGCCCAAAAACTGGCCCTGCCCCCACTCCACCCCCTGCCCCGTCCCCGCTCTGCCCCTCATTCCCCGCCCCGCCTGCCCGCAGGGCCACTCACCGCCTCCAGGGCCCACCACAGATCGCCCAGGCAGCCCAGCAGCGCTATGGGGGTCACACCCTCTGCCCGCACCCTGCAGCATCAACTGTGCGTGAGGGCAGAGTCTTGTCTACGCTGCCTGGCTGCCATGTCCTTGGCTGCGCTGCTCTGGGTGGGCCACACTCAGGGGCGACTCTCCTTCAGAGGGGCTGCTGGAGAGGAGGGGGTCACGGGGGGGAGGTGAGGCTGGGGCAATGGCACGTGTGTCCACAGAGAGGGCTCCGAGTGCCGCCTCTTGCACCTGTGCCATAGGTTCGCCACCATTGGGCTAAAACATATGACAAATGTTTATGGGAATTGGGTATGTCTAGCTTAGTGAAAAGGACTAGGGCTGGTGACATGATAGCAGTGTTCCAATATTTGATGGGCTGCCACACAGAAGAAGGGGTCAACCTATTTTCCAAAGCATCAGAAGGCAATAACAGATGGAAACTAATCAAGAAGAAAACCAGCTTCGAACTAAGGACTTGTGAAAACAACTAACCAGTGAAAAGGCTTGCCTTCAGAAGTTGTGGATGTTCCATCACTGGAGGCTTTTAAGAAGAGATTGGATATTCCATTGTTTGGAATGGTATAGGTCCCCTGCTTGAGCAGGAGGTTAGACTAGAAGATCTCAAAGGTCTCTTCCAATTCTGTCATTTGAGAGAAGCGCTGCCAACTTCTCCCCCTCCCCTTGTCCCTTCCTGGACACAGAGAGGGAGGGAGGGAAGGAAGGAGGGGAGGGAAACAGGAAGAAAGAAAGGGAAGGAAGGAGATGGGAATGAAAAGGAGGGAGGCAGGGAAGGAGGGGAGGAAGGAAGGAAGGACAGAGGGAGGGAGATTGGAATGAGTGGGAGGGAGGGCCTGAAGGAAGTCTTAACCGTAACACTTGGCCACCAGCAGCCCTGTTGCCCTTTTGCCATTCCCTGATGGCCTCCCATCCTATTGCTGAGGATGCTTTGGTTACAAAGCCAGATCTCCTTGCATGGAGAGGAAGTGGGCCTCCCTCTTACCCATGCTTTGCCCTCCTGCACCCACCATGAGCAACCTGGCCAAGGAGAGCAAGCACAGTAGCCTTGAGGAGGCGCCCCCTTGGGGAAGTGCGGCTGGGCTAGGCAGTGCTGTGGAAGCTCAAGGGGCTGGGCTGAGCGCTTGACCTCCAGTGCCACCATCCAGCCCCCCCCTTGCACAGCCTGAGAGGGACAGTGAGGCTCCTCCAGTGAACAATGCCCTGGCACTCGCCCCAGTCCCACCTTCCCTCCGCCGGAGACCCTCGGATCCACCCCAGGCCTGCACAGGCACCCTTGACACAAGTGACATCGAGATGACTATGCCCACCCAGTAGGCCATGCCCATGCCAGGCACACCCACCTAGTAGGCCGCACCCACCCCAGCCACACCAACCTGGCCCCCAAGGGCAACCACAATGCTGATGCGGCCCTCAATGAAATTGGGTTTAACACGTCTGCCCTAGTTACATCCTTATATTGTGAAAAATGCTAACCAGTCATTCAAATGCCCTTGGCAAATATGTTTCATATATGTGTATCTCTTTTAGCTTTTGGTTTTGCTGCACTGCTACCATCTTTCAGACAAACAATTTGCTATCAATTATCTTTATTCCATAGTTGAATTTTATAAGCCAGTTTAATTAATGTAAAATCCTTTCCACGACATAGCCTTCAAAACATGTACATTCCAAATAGCTGTGCCTACACAACACTAGCAGAAAATATAGCTTATCTTCAGCCATAATATTAGCAAAATGCTGTCTGGCAAAGCTGTTCTGAACGATGAATGACCAGGTAAACCGGCTCTTTGCTAAACTATAGGTCATTCTTTGCTCTCTATAATATATTTGTCACCCACACTCAGGCCAGATCATTCATTATTTAAATAAACTTTGTTACACATTCAGAGTTCCCAGTACCAAGCCATCTAGCTATAATTTTTGAATCCAGGTTATCCTTCAGTATAAAACAATACTAGGAGGAATACAATCATTCCGTGTCTGTTTGGCAGATGCTATATTATATATCAAGCACAGCCAGAGCTACCTTTTTTCAGAATTAGTTTATTAGGTTGTTAGATATTCTTATGATTTGCTGTGGCGTTTGAATTTTGACACTGGCATCCACTGCTTTACATTTTTCACTGTAAATATTTGCCATGTGTCTACAGAATGCAGGCCATTTTATCAACCATCAGTTTCCTGGAATTTAGTTTTGTTTCATTTTACCTAATAAATTTAAGATAATTACCTTATTGAATGTCTTATATTTTTATTCACAATTTTGAACAAAATTATTTTTAATATGGTAAAGTGGCTGTCATTAAAATTTATGCTTTAAATGTGTTTAAAAAATGAACCATTATTTTTACAAGATGAATTGCCAAAACTGTTGAGCTCATATCCATTTAACTTCTCTATTTATGAGGCCATAGAAAAAGATTGCTGGTGGCTGCCACCCTTTTTCAGTTCCTTTCCAAACTAGAAGTTCATCCAAAAGCATATTTTGTTTAATTTGACATTTTGGCAGGAGTTTTGGCATTTATATTATATTTGAATAACTATAGTGTCTCTTTGAATCACTAATCTCTCAGATTGTATTTATGGAATGTTTGGGTCAGACTTGATCATGAACAGCTTTGGTCTAATGGACATGACTGAATTGGTCTAAAACGATTGGATTAATTTCAGATGGATAAAGATGTACTATAATGTCTTAATATGCAATAATTTGATAGATATTGAATAATTAGAAAATACTAATCTTCTAAAACAGATCATTTTAGAGCGTTACATTGAACTATAAATTGAACTTTCAGAAGAGAATAAATAGTGTAGTTTTTGCACAAATACTTAATGGTGCTTGATAATCTCCAAATAATGTATTTAGTCTCAAGATATGGAAGATTGTATGAGCAAAGATACTTTATGATTAGCATGTTTGTTAGAAATATCAGATGACTGTTGAGTTTATCAAAGTTTTCATAAATTATGTTTGATTTAAATTTTATATTACTGTGCCAGTTTAAATATATTTATTTAAATTGATAAAAGCTGAAATATTTTGTTGTTTAGGCATGCACAGGATAGTAGCTTTGTAAAGCTTCAGAATGCTCAAACATATAAATACCAGAAATCACCAAGATTCCCAAGTCAGCCTTTCAGAAAATTTATTAGGAAACCATACACGGTAAGTTATTAGGAATTAGTTATGTACAATACTTTCACAATTCCATTTATTTTGACCGAGCTTTCGTTGTGATGTTTTTGTTGTAGCTTTGTTTGTATTTACTATTATACACTGCCCAGATTCCTATAATCTTAGGGCAAATTATAAATACAATTAAATAAAACTTTTTTAATTTATCATTTAATAATGGGTTATCTTTAAAGCAAGAGGCAAAGACTCTTTTCAGTTTTAGAGAGTTTGAAAAAAAAATGCAGAAGTTAAGTTACTTGCATATTGTGTCACAGAGCAAAAAATATATTGAGTTTTTTCCATTTTTTTCTGGGACAATATGTGAACAGTTCAAAAATAGCTACAAAAATGAACTTGACAAGATTTTATACAGAAAATACAGAATTAGTTGCATTGCATATCTTTCCTTCTACCAAAAAAACTTCAAATTGTGTGTCACATTTTGAAATAATTTGCACCCTAAAAAGAGTTGTTACAGAGTAAATTGGGTTAGATTATAGATTTTATTATTTTTAATTTCAAACAATAAGGCAGAAAGGCATAATATTTGCAGATAAAGAATCTATAGACATAGACTGGAAAAACAATGTGGGATTATGGAAAGGGAAGCAGAGTAGGAGAATTTTTTTTAAATGGTTTGGCTGTTTTCATTCAGTCAGCTTGAGAAACAGGCTAAATTAGCAGTTCTAGCGACTTTTTCTATTTAGCTCAATAAAAGGAAGGTTCTATCAGGTTTTAGAAAGTGAAATACAGTGATTCCTTGAAAAAAACTGTTGACAAGAATGAAATTCATGATTGCAACCACATTTGTTTGTTCCTAATAGTCCTCTTTTCTTGCACCTATAATCATCTCTTCCTCTTAATAACAGTAAACATGATTATCCTTGCCAACAAGATTTTTTTTCCCTTATGAATTTCCAAATCTATTATATAGAACAGGGCTTTTCAACTGGTGGTACGCGTACCATCGATGATACATTGACACCTGGCAGGTGGTACGTGACCATTCTAGACAAGTGGTAACGGGGGAAGGGAATGAGCTGAACCGGTGGCAGCACCGCACAAGCCTGAGTGAGAGACCTCTGGAGCTGCAGGGCTGTCAGGGCTCAGCAGAAGCACCAGGATCAGTGCCGCTTTCCAGTTGATTGGCGCTTCTGGACTCAGCAGAAGCACCAGGATCAGTGCCACTTTCCAGCTGATCAGCACTTCTTCAGGGCTGTCAGGGCTCAGCAGAAGCGCCAGGATCAGTGCCACTTTCCAGCTGATCAGCGCTTCTTCGGGGCTCAGTGGAAGCGCCAGGATCAATGCCGCTTTCCAGCTGATCAGCGCTTCTTTGGGGCTGTCGGCAGGATCAGTGCCGGGCTCCAGCTGGAGCTCGGTGCTGATTCTGGCGCTTCTGCTGAGCCCCAAAGAAGTGCCAGTCAGCTGGAGCCCGGCGCTGATCCTGGCACGTCTGCTCAGCCCAGAAGAAGCGCCGATCAGATGGACAGATCCCGTCCCCCAAAACAAACATGCTTTGTGGGTAACCTCCCAGCACGACAGAAGTGACCAAAACCTGTTGCATCCACCCAACAGACAGGCAGGAGGAATAAAAACCAAACACCCCCCACCGCTGCCTATCCTCAACAGAGAAATGCTCACAACACCGACAACCTAGGACAGGAGGAAGAGAGTGGCCGGGCGGGCAGGCGTCTTGCTCAGTTGTGACTTGGGGGGGAGGGGGGGGAAGAGGGCAGCTTCACCCCCGCAAACGCTGTCCTCACAAAAGCAGGATGAAAACTCCAAAAAACGACAAGGGAAAAAGGTTAAAACAGAAGAGTGTCTCGTGATGGTTTGCTTCCCCACTTCCTTCTAGTAATTTAAATATGTAAAGACCGCAAAAGAAAAAACTTGGCTTTCTTTCATTATAATTCAGAAGGGAGGAACAGGAGGATTTGGGGGGGGGGTTGTTTGTTTCAAAGGAAGGGAAAGAAGGGATTTAAGTCTGGGGGGCGCAGCAGGCGAATGGTAATGGCGCGCGACTTCTGGTGTTGGGAGGGGCGGTCTTTTTAAAAGAGCAAAACGAGGCAAAAAATAAAAATCCCCCACTCCACCCCCAAGAGCTGGATGCGGATGTGATCTTTTTTTTTTATCTTGTTCAGAAGAGACACTCTTCTGTTTTAACCTTTTTTCCTGGTCGTTTTTTGGAGTATTCATCCTGCTTTTGTGAGAGGGCAGCATTTGGGGAGTGTGAAGCTGCCTCCTTTCCCCCCCCCCAGCCACCAGCCGAGCAAGACGCCCGCCTGCCTGCGCTCTTCCCCCTGTCCGAGGTTTTCGTTGTCGTGAGCATTTCTGTTGAGAATTGGCAGGGGGGGCTGTATGGTTTTTATCCCCTTCCCCATCTGCTGGGTGGTTGCAGCAGGTTTTGGTCACTTCTGTCATGCTGGGTGGTTACCCACAAAGCATGTTTGTTTTTGTGAGGGGACCCCAACTCCGGTTGCTAAGCTTGCTTAAATCTTCTTCCTCCACCTCCTCCTCATTGGAGCCCCCCTTTATCTGCAACAGTGCAGCAGGAAGAGCCCTGCTGAGCTGGGGATGATGGGGATCTGTCCTCTGCGGAGTAGGGGCAGGGTTACTATGCTCCCTGTCAATCAGGTTTGATTTCCTTTTTTTCTCCCCCCCCCTTGCCTCCCCTGTTTATAGCTGCCTCTGAGCCCCTCATTTTTGGGAGTTAGCATTGCCGGCATCTCTTTCTCCTGAGCCCCTCGTGCTGGGTAACTGTTGCCACCCAAGAGCTGTTTTAAAGTTAGGGAATCTTTGGGGGATAGCCAACTAGCACCCTAACACCCCCCATGCCCCCACTTCAAGTGCAGAAGCCGCACCCCCCCTCCAAAGCCCCTGCAATCACCTATCAGCTTCTTTGAATCAACCAGAAGGAGAGAAGGGGGTAGAACAGTGCAAAGATTAATGTCAGAGAAACAGGCACAAGTTTCCCAGTAAAAGTGTGGTAAGTGGGTGTACAGATAGTCCTCAACCTACAACCACAATTGAGCCCAAAATTTATGTTGCTAAGTTAAAAATTTGTCAAATGAATTTTGTCCCATTTTATGACTTTTCTTGCCACATTTGTTAAGTGAATCGCTGCAGTTGTTAAATTAGCCACACAGTTGTTAAGCGAATCTGGCTTCCCCTATGAACTTCGCTTGTCAGAAAGTCGCACAACAGGATCACGTGATCCTGGGACACTGTGACCGTCATAAATATGAATCAGTTGCCAAGCATCATTCCCCACCCCCGCTTGAAAACCACCGGTTGAAAAGCCCTGCCATAGGATATTAGTTAGCCCTGTTATTCTCCATGATTTTATGTGGAATCTCCCAGTTGTGATTGGGAGGGTCTGGTATATCTATTGTGCAGATGTTCCTGTATGCTATGCCATTCAATTTATCCTGTTCCTGCCTGCTTCTATACCCTGCCATTATATGTTGGATTGAGACCTGTTTGCACCACGGATCCTATGTAGTGTGTGTTTGAGTGCCTTCTTACTGTTATATTCCCAGAGTTGTGAGTGCTTCAACACTGGAGCTTTTCAAGAAAGGAATGGACAACCACCTGTCTGGGATGGAATAAGAATTCCTGCCTTGGGCAAGGGGGTTGTCTACAAATTCTGCAGATTAAGAGGTTGTACAGTCCCAAGATAGATAGAAGGGGAGGGAAGAGCTTCAGTGTAGCCATACCCTAGAACAGTGATTGCGAACCTTTTAGAGACTGAGTGCCTAAACTGCAACCCAAAACCCACCTATGCATTGTCAAGTGCCGGGTGGGTGTGGCCCATTGGGTGGGCGTGGCTGCGGTGGTAAAGGCAGACTGGGTGGGACTAAAAAGTTCAATCAATCAATTCCAACTTTGCAAGATCTTTTTTTCCCGAGAGAAGTTGAAATTGATTGAACCTTTTTTTTTTGCACACGGCGGCGGAGGCCTAAAGCGAAAAGGTTTTATAAAACCCAGTTGAAGGCCTAGGACTGGGGCAACGGCGCGCATGCCCACAGAGAGGGGTCTGAATGCCGCCTCTGGCACCCGTGCCATAGATTCGCCACCACTGCCCTAGAATCTCAGGATATATCTAGTAGGTTCAAAGTTTATAATTTTAGTTTGGCAAGATTCTGTCCATTAGGTATAAGCAAATAAAGGATTGGACTTGGTTGGATTTTGCTGTGTCGTCTTTGGGTTTAGGCGTGACAGATACCAAATCACTCTGCTATGTGGTCTCCTGGGAGCTCAACCCCTCTGTCTTAACTACCTCTCTCTCTCTCTCTCTCTCTCTCTCTCTCTCTCTCTCTCTCTCTCTCTCTCTCTCTCTCTCTCTCTCTCTCTCTCTCTCTCTCTCTCTCTCTCTCTCTCTCACACACACACACACACACACACAGAGACTACATCTTGATGTCATCCATGTAGAGGAGGTAGCTGATGGAGTTCTACTCTTGAATTTGTATCCATATCCACTCCTTGTGATTATCTGGCTGAGTGGGTTTAAGTGTATACAGAATAGTAGTGGGGACAGTGTTATATATGGTATATGCTGCACTTGATGACAACTTGTGTGAGATATCTTGAGTTGAATCCCAGTGTCAGAATCCAAATATATTCCATCTCTAGTTATCAACTATGAAAAACTGCATTTCTGCCTGCTCTGGATTCTGTCATACGATGAAGGGAAGGGGGTGAACAAAGGGGCTTTATGGCCCTCACTTCCTTCAGCCTACTTCAAAGGGACTGGATGTGGATATCACCAAAAGGACTAACAATAACAATGGGGGTCATTAGCTTTCATGTAATCCTTTCTGAAGTCTCCTCCCGGCAGTGAGGAAAAGGGGGTGAGAATGTAATGCCTGGGATTGTCGTTGGGAGGAGGGGGTGATGGGGTGTGGCTAATGGGGGATCCCTTAAAACCTTGAATGGGAGACCTTGGACCCAAGTCCTATCTAGAACGCCTGCATCCAGCTTTCTCTTAATAAAAATGCCTGTTGGAAGAAATATTCCAGGAGTTCTGTCTTCTTAAGATGCAAAGTGGGGTGGGTCCTTACATTAGACAGGACTTGCAAAATTAGTCCACCTGGAAGGAAGACCCTTGCTGGGGGACTTTGCAAAAATTACCATGTCAGACAGTGGAGCAAGGAAGGAAGAAAACTCCCCGGAAAGGGAGCCGCTGCCCCGGCTGAAACCCTGCCAGCTGTCGGGATCTGAGAGGTCAGAATCCTCAGGAGAAGAGGTGGTGGAGACACGGGACCACAAACCTCGGTGGTCAATGGACGCTGGAAAGAAAGGTGAGTGGGGAAAGAAATCAAGAAAGGTGACTCTGAGACGGGGGCCCAAACAACCAGAATGGAAGCAGGAGATGGAGAAATCCCTGCACGCAAGTGAAGAGGAAGGGAGCTGGGCACCGTACTCGGGCTGGATCCTAGAGAAAGCAATTGACCTAATGAAGCGAGCTCTCAGCTCCCTAGGAGAGGAGAATCCTGAGCCCTACGCCCGCCCCAGCTCCTGGAGCCGCAAAGGGAGAGACAACGAAGGGGAAGTGGAACCTGCAGCCCCGGGGACATCTGCTGATCCAGTAGTCCCCACTCTCCGCCGAACCACAGATGGAAATCTGAATGGAAGAGACTACCACCAAGAACGAAGGCACCGATCCATTCAAAGACGTCCGCCGCTGGAGGTGAAATTCAAAGGGGAGCCAACACGCTTGGGATTTTTCCTAACCCAAGTCCTCAGCTACATGGAGGAATACGGGCAGGACATCCCCAGCGACAAAGCCCGTATCCGGATTGTGCAATCTGCCTTAGACGGGCCGGCCGCAGATTGGGTGGTGAACTTGCACGACTCCAATGCCCCAGAGCTCAACGACTTCAACCGTTTTATGTCCTCCCTGAGAAGACGATTTGAGGACCCCCTGGCTGATCACAAAGCCCGCGAAAGGATAAAAACGATGAGGCAAGGCAAACGACCGGTAGCTGAATATACACAAGAATTCCGGGCCATTGCCAGCAAACTGAACTGGCCAGAAGACATCCTCCTTAGCCATTTCAAAGACGGACTAAATTATGACCTATATGATGCTTGCCTGCCCCGAGGGGACCCACACCAACTTGAGGAATGGTACGTCTTGGCAGAGGAAGCAGAGAT